>NC_092157.1:9656261-9825897 GCF_045791955.1 Oncorhynchus clarkii lewisi | reverse complement strand
TGGCTGTATACACGGGGTACCAGTACTGAGTCCATGATAACTTGGCTACATACACGGTGTACCAGTACTGAGTCCATGATAACTTGGCTGTATACACGGGGTACCAGTACTGAGTCCATGATAACTTGGCTACATACACGGTGTACCAGTACTGAGTCCATGATAACTTGGCTGTATACACGGGGTACCAGTACTGAGTCCATGATAACTTGGCTGTATACACGAGGTACCAGTACTGAGTCCATGATAACTTGGCTGTATACTCAGGGTACCAGTACTGAGTCCATGATAACTTGGCTGTATACTCAGGGTACCAGTACTGAGTCCATGATAACTTGGCTGTATACTCAGGGTACCAGTACTGAGTCCATGATAACTTGGCTGTATACTCAGGGTACCAGTACTGAGTCCATGATAACTTGGCTGTATACTCAGGGTACCAGTACTGAGTCCATGATAACTTGGCTGTATACTCAGGGTACCAGTACTGAGTCCATGATAACTTGGCTGTATACTCAGGGTACCAGTACTGAGTCCATGATAACTTGGCTGTATACTCAGGGTACCAGTACTGAGTCCATGATAACTTGGCTGTATACTCAGGGTACCAGTACTGAGTCCATGATAACTTGGCTGTATACTCAGGGTACCAGTACTGAGTCCATGATAACTTGGCTGTATACTCAGGGTACCAGTACTGAGTTCATGATAACTTGGCTGTATACTCAGGGTACCAGTACTGAGTCCATGATAACTTGGCTGTATACACCGAAATCTAGTACTGAGTCCATGATAACTTGGCTGTATACTCAGGGTACCAGTACTGAGTCCATGATACTGGCTGTATACTCAGGGTACCAGTACTGAGTCCATGATAACTTGGCTGTATACTCAGGGTACCAGTACTGAGTCCATGATAACTTGGCTGTATACACGAGGTACCAGTACTGAGTCCATGATAACTTGGCTGTATACTCAGGGTACCAGTACTGAGTCCATGATAACTTGGCTGTATACTCCTAGGGTACCAGTACTGAGTCCATGATAACTTGGCTGTATACTCAGGGTACCAGTACTGAGTCCATGATAACTTGGCTGTATACACGGGGTACCAGTACTGAGTCCATGATAACTTGGGCTACATACACGGTGTACCAGTACTGAGTCCATGATAACTTGGCTGTATACACGGGGACCAGTACTGAGTCCATGATAACTTGGCTACATACACGGTGTACCAGTACTGAGTCCATGATAACTTGGCTGTATACACAGGGTACCAGTACTGAGTCCATGATAACTTGGCTGTATACACGAGGTACCAGTACTGAGTCCATGATAACTTGGCTGTATACTCAGGGTACCAGTACTGAGTCCATGATAACTTGGCTGTATACTCAGGGTACCAGTACTGAGTCCATGATAACTTGGCTGTATACTCAGGGTACCAGTACTGAGTCCATGATAACTTGGCTGTATACTCAGGGTACCAGTACTGAGTCCATGATAACTTGGCTGTATACTCAGGGTACCAGTACTGAGTCCATGATAACTTGGCTGTATACTCAGGGTACCAGTACTGAGTCCATGATAACTTGGCTGTATACTCAGGGTACCAGTACTGAGTCCATGATAACTTGGCTGTATACTCAGGGTACCAGTACTGAGTCCATGATAACTTGGCTGTATACTCAGGGTACCAGTACTGAGTCCATGATAACTTGGCTGTATACTCAGGGTACCAGTACTGAGTCCATGATAACTTGGCTGTATACTCAGGGTACCAGTACTGAGTTCATGATAACTTGGCTGTATACTCAGGGTGTACCAGTACTGAGTCCATGATAACTTGGCTGTATACACGGGGTACCAGTACTGAGTCCATGATAACTTGGCTACATACACGGTGTACCAGTACTGAGTCCATGATAACTTGGCTGTATACTCAGGGTACCAGTACTGAGTCCATGATAACTTGGCTGTATACACGTACTGAGTACCAGTACTGAGTCCATGATAACTTGGCTGTATACTCAGGGTACCAGTACTGAGTCCATGATAACTTGGCTGTATACTCAGGGTACCAGTACTGAGTACTGAGTCCAGTACTGATAACTTGGCTGTATACTCAGGGTACCAGTACTGAGTCCATGATAACTTGGCTGTATACTCAGGGTACCAGTACTGAGTCCATGATAACTTGGCTGTATACTCAGGGTACCAGTACTGAGTCCATGATAACTTGGCTGTATACTCAGGGTACCAGTACTGAGTCCATGATAACTTGGCTGTATACTCAGGGTACCAGTACTGAGTCCATGATAACTTGGCTGTATACTCAGGGTACCAGTACTGAGTCCATGATAACTTGGCTGTATACTCAGGGTACCAGTACTGAGTCCATGATAACTTGGCTGTATACTCAGGGTACCAGTACTGAGTCCATGATAACTTGGCTGTATACTCAGGGTACCAGTACTGAGTCCATGATAACTTGGCTGTATACTCAGGGTACCAGTACTGAGTCCATGATAACTTGGCTGTATACTCAGGGTACCAGTACTGAGTCCATGATAACTTGGCTGTATACTCAGGGTACCAGTACTGAGTCCATGATAACTTGGCTGTATACACGGGGTACCAGTACTGAGTCCATGATAACTTGGCTGTATACTCAGGGTACCAGTACTGAGTCCATGATAACTTGGCTGTATACTCAGGGTACCAGTACTGAGTCCATGATAACTTGGCTGTATACTCAGGGTACCAGTACTGAGTCCATGATAACTTGGCTGTATACTCAGGGTACCAGTACTGAGTCCATGATAACTTGGCTGTATACTCAGGGTACCAGTACTGAGTCCATGATAACTTGGCTGTATACTCAGGGTACCAGTACTGAGTCCATGATAACTTGGCTGTATACTCAGGGTACCAGTACTGAGTCCATGATAACTTGGCTGTATACTCAGGGTACCAGTACTGAGTCCATGATAACTTGGCTGTATACTCAGGGTACCAGTACTGAGTCCATGATAACTTGGCTGTATACTCAGGGTACCAGTACTGAGTCCATGATAACTTGGCTGTATACTCAGGGTACCAGTACTGAGTCCATGATAACTTGGCTGTATACTCAGGGTACCAGTACTGAGTCCATGATAACTTGGCTGTATACTCAGGGTACCAGTACTGAGTCCATGATAACTTGGCTGTATACTCAGGGTACCAGTACTGAGTCCATGATAACTTGGCTGTATACTCAGGGTACCAGTACTGAGTCCATGATAACTTGGCTGTATACTCAGGGTCCACCAGTACTGAGTCCATGATAACTTGGCTGTATACTCAGGGTACCAGTACTGAGTCCACTGAGTCTGAGTCATGATAACTTGGCTGTATACTCAGGGTACCAGTACTGAGTCCATGATAACTTGGCTGTATACTCAGGGTACCAGTACTGAGTCCATGATAACTTGGCTGTATACTCAGGGTACCAGTACTGAGTCCATGATAACTTGGCTGTATACTCAGGGTACCAGTACTGAGTCCATGATAACTTGGCTGTATACTCAGGGTACCAGTACTGAGTCCATGATAACTTGGCTGTATACTCAGGGTACCAGTACTGAGTCCATGATAACTTGGCTGTATACTCAGGGTACCAGTACTGAGTCCATGATAACTTGGCTGTATACTCAGGGTACCAGTACTGAGTCCATGATAACTTGGCTGTATACTCAGGGTACCAGTACTGAGTCCATGATAACTTGGCTGTATACTCAGGGTACCAGTACTGAGTCCATGATAACTTGGCTGTATACTCAGGGTACCAGTACTGAGTCCATGATAACTTGGCTGTATACTCAGGGTACCAGTACTGAGTCCTTGGCTGTATACTCAGGGTACCAGTACTGAGTCCATGATAACTTGGCTGTATACTCAGGGTACCAGTACTGAGTCCATGATAACTTGGCTGTATACTCAGGGTACCAGTACTGAGTATGATAACTTGGCTGTATACTCAGGGTACCAGTACTGAGTCCATGATAACTTGGCTGTATACTCAGGGTACCAGTACTGAGTCCATGATAACTTGGCTGTATACTCAGGGTACCAGTACTGAGTCCATGATAACTTGGCTGTATACTCAGGGTACCAGTACTGAGTCCATGATAACTTGGCTGTATACTCAGGGTACCAGTACTGAGTCCATGATAACTTGGCTGTATACTCAGGGTACCAGTACTGAGTCCATGATAACTTGGCTGTATACTCAGGGTACCAGTACTGAGTCCATGATAACTTGGCTGTATACTACCAGTACTGGCTGTATACTCAGGGTACCAGTACTGAGTCCATGATAACTTGGCTGTATACTCAGGGTACCAGTACTGAGTCCATGATAACTTGGCTGTATACTCAGGGTACCAGTACTGAGTCCATGATAACTTGGCTGTATACTCAGGGTACCAGTACTGAGTCCATGATAACTTGGCTGTATACTCAGGGTACCAGTACTGAGTCCATGATAACTTGGCTGTATACTCAGGGTACCAGTACTGAGTCCATGATAACTTGGCTGTATACTGAGTCCATGATAACTTGGTACCAGTACTGAGTCCATGATAACTTGGCTGTATACTCAGGGTACCAGTACTGAGTCCATGATAACTTGGCTGTATACTCAGGGTACCAGGGTACCAGTACTGAGTCCATGATAACTTGGCTGTATACTCAGGGTACCAGTACTGAGTCCATGATAACTTGGCTGTATACTCAGGGTACCAGTACTGAGTCCATGATAACTTGGCTGTATACTCAGGGTACCAGTACTGAGTCCATGATAACTTGGCTGTATACTCAGGGTACCAGTACTGAGTCCATGATAACTTGGCTGTATACTCAGGGTACCAGTACTGAGTCCATGATAACTTGGCTGTATACTCAGGGTACCAGTACTGAGTCCATGATAACTTGGCTGTATACTCAGGGTACCAGTACTGAGTCCATGATAACTTGGCTGTATACTCAGGGTACCAGTACTGAGTCCATGATAACTTGGCTGTATACTCAGGGTACCAGTACTGAGTCCATGATAACTTGGCTGTATACTCAGGGTACCAGTACTGAGTCCATGATAACTTGGCTGTATACTCAGGGTACCAGTACTGAGTCCATGATAACTTGGCTGTATACTCAGGGTACCAGTACTGAGTCCATGATAACTTGGCTGTATACTCAGGGTACCAGTACTGAGTCCATGATAACTTGGCTGTATACTCAGGGTACCAGTACTGAGTCCATGATAACTTGGCTGTATACTCAGGGTACCAGTACTGAGTCCATGATAACTTGGCTGTATACTCAGGGTACCAGTACTGAGTCCATGATAACTTGGCTGTATACTCAGGGTACCAGTACTGAGTCCATGATAACTTGGCTGTATACTCAGGGTACCAGTACTGAGTCCATGATAACTTGGCTGTATACTCAGGGTACCAGTACTGAGTCCATGATAACTTGGCTGTATACTCAGGGTACCAGTACTGAGTCCATGATAACTTGGCTGTATACTCAGGGTACCAGTACTGAGTCCATGATAACTTGGCTGTATACTCAGGGTACCAGTACTGAGTCCATGATAACTTGGCTGTATACTCAGGGTACCAGTACTGAGTCCATGATAACTTGGCTGTATACTCAGGGTACCAGTACTGAGTCCATGATAACTTGGCTGTATACTCAGGGTACCAGTACTGAGTCCATATAACTTGGCTGTATACTCAGGGTACCAGTACTGAGTCCATGATAACTTGGCTGTATACTCAGGGTACCAGTACTGAGTCCATGATAACTTGGCTGTATACTCAGGGTACCAGTACTGAGTCCATGATAACTTGGCTGTATACTCAGGGTACCAGTACTGAGTCCATGATAACTTGGCTGTATACTCAGGGTACCAGTACTGAGTCCATGATAACTTGGCTGTATACTCAGGGTACCAGTACTGAGTCCATGATAACTTGGCTGTATACTCAGGGTACCAGTACTGAGTCCATGATAACTTGGCTGTATACTCAGGGTACCAGTACTGAGTATGATAACTTGGCTGTATACTCAGGGTACCAGTACTGAGTCCATGATAACTTGGCTGTATACTCAGGGTACCAGTACTGAGTCCATGATAACTTGGCTGTATACTCAGGGTACCAGTACTGAGTCCATGATAACTTGGCTGTATACTCAGGGTACCAGTACTGAGTCCATGATAACTTGGCTGTATACTCAGGGTACCAGTACTGAGTCCATGATAACTTGGCTGTATACTCAGGGTACCAGTACTGAGTCCATGATAACTTGGCTGTATACTCAGGGTACCAGTACTGAGTCCATGATAACTTGGCTGTATACTCAGGGTACCAGTACTGAGTCCATGATAACTTGGCTGTATACTCAGGGTACCAGTACTGAGTCCATGATAACTTGGCTGTATACTCAGGGTACCAGTACTGAGTCCATGATAACTTGGCTGTATACTCAGGGTACCAGTACTGAGTCCATGATAACTTGGCTGTATACTCAGGGTACCAGTACTGAGTCCATGATAACTTGGCTGTATACTCAGGGTACCAGTACTGAGTCCATGATAACTTGGCTGTATACTCAGGGTACCAGTACTGAGTCCATGATAACTTGGCTATATACTCAGGGTACCAGTACTGAGTCCATGATAACTTGGCTGTATACTCAGGGTACCAGTACTGAGTCCATGATAACTTGGCTGTATACTCAGGGTACCAGTACTGAGTCCATGATAACTTGGCTGTATACTCAGGGTACCAGTACTGAGTCCATGATAACTTGGCTGTATACTCAGGGTACCAGTACTGAGTCCATGATAACTTGGCTGTATACTCAGGGTACCAGTACTGAGTCCATGATAACTTGGCTGTATACTCAGGGTACCAGTACTGAGTCCATGATAACTTGGCTGTATACTCAGGGTACCAGTACTGAGTCCATGATAACTTGGCTGTATACTCAGGGTACCAGTACTGAGTCCATGATAACTTGGCTGTATACTCAGGGTACCAGTACTGAGTCCATGATAACTTGGCTGTATACTCAGGGTACCAGTACTGAGTCCATGATAACTTGGCTGTATACTCAGGGTACCAGTACTGAGTCCATGATAACTTGGCTGTATACTCAGGGTACCAGTACTGAGTCCATGATAACTTGGCTGTATACTCAGGGTACCAGTACTGAGTCCATGATAACTTGGCTGTATACTCAGTACTGGTACCAGTACTGAGTCCATGATAACTTGGCTGTATACTCAGGGTACCAGTACTGAGTCCATGATAACTTGGCTGTATACTCAGGGTACCAGTACTGAGTCCATGATAACTTGGCTGTATACTCAGGGTACCAGTACTGAGTCCATGATAACTTGGCTGTATACTCAGGGTACCAGTACTGAGTCCATGATAACTTGGCTGTATACTCAGGGTACCAGTACTGAGTCCATGATAACTTGGCTGTATACTCAGGGTACCAGTACTGAGTCCATGATAACTTGGCTGTATACTCAGGGTACCAGTACTGAGTCCATGATAACTTGGCTGTATACTCAGGGTACCAGTACTGAGTCCATGATAACTTGGCTGTATACTCAGGGTACCAGTACTGAGTCCATGATAACTTGGCTGTATACTCAGGGTACCAGTACTGAGTCCATGATAACTTGGCTGTATACTCAGGGTACCAGTACTGAGTCCATGATAACTTGGCTGTATACTCAGGGTACCAGTACTGAGTCCATGATAACTTGGCTGTATACTCAGGGTACCAGTACTGAGTCCATGATAACTTGGCTGTATACTCAGGGTACCAGTACTGAGTCCATGATAACTTGGCTGTATACTCAGGGTACCAGTACTGAGTCCATGATAACTTGGCTGTATACTCAGGGTACCAGTACTGAGTCCATGATAACTTGGCTGTATACTCAGGGTACCAGTACTGAGTCCATGATAACTTGGCTGTATACTCAGGGTACCAGTACTGAGTCCATGATAACTTGGCTGTATACTCAGGGTACCAGTACTGAGTCCATGATAACTTGGCTATACTCAGGGTACCAGTACTGCTGTATACTCAGGGTACCAGTACTGAGTCCATGATAACTTGGCTGTATACTCAGGGTACCAGTACTGAGTCCATGATAACTTGGCTGTATACTCAGGGTACCAGTACTGAGTCCATGATAACTTGGCTGTATACTCAGGGTACCAGTACTGAGTCCATGATAACTTGGCTGTATACTCAGGGTACCAGTACTGAGTCCATGATAACTTGGCTGTATACTCAGGGTACCAGTACTGAGTCCATGATAACTTGGCTGTATACTCAGGGTACCAGTACTGAGTCCATGATAACTTGGCTGTATACACGGGTACCAGTACTGAGTCCATGATAACTTGGCTGTATACTCAGGGTACCAGTACTGAGTCCATGATAACTTGGCTGTATACTCAGGGTACCAGTACTGAGTCCATGATAACTTGGCTGTATACTCAGGGTACCAGTACTGAGTCCATGATAACTTGGCTGTATACTCAGGGTACCAGTACTGAGTCCATGATAACTTGGCTGTATACTCAGGGTACCAGTACTGAGTCCATGATAACTTGGCTGTATACTCAGGGTACCAGTACTGAGTCCATGATAACTTGGCTGTATACTCAGGGTACCAGTACTGAGTCCATGATAACTTGGCTGTATACTCAGGGTACCAGTACTGAGTCCATGATACCAGTACTACTGAGTCCATGATAACTTGGCTGTATACTCAGGGTACCAGTACTGAGTCCATGATAACTTGGCTGTATACTCAGGGTACCAGTACTGAGTCCATGATAACTTGGCTGTATACTCAGGGTACCAGTACTGAGTCCATGATAACTTGGCTGTATACTCAGGGTACCAGTACTGAGTCCATGATAACTTGGCTGTATACTCAGGGTACCAGTACTGAGTCCATGATAACTTGGCTGTATACTCAGGGTACCAGTACTGAGTCCATGATAACTTGGCTGTATACTCAGGGTACCAGTACTGAGTCCATGATAACTTGGCTGTATACTCAGGGTACCAGTACTGAGTCCATGATAACTTGGCTGTATACTCAGGGTACCAGTACTGAGTCCATGATAACTTGGCTGTATACTCAGGAGTCCACCTGTATACTCAGTACCAGTACTGAGTCCATGATAACTTGGCTGTATACTCAGGGTACCAGTACTGAGTCCATGATAACTTGGCTGTATACTCAGGGTACCAGTACTGAGTCCATGATAACTTGGCTGTATACTCAGGGTACCAGTACTGAGTCCATGATAACTTGGCTGTATACTCAGGGTACCAGTACTGAGTCCATGATAACTTGGCTGTATACTCAGGGTACCAGTACTGAGTCCATGATAACTTGGCTGTATACTAACATACTCAGGGTACCAGTACTGAGTCCATGATAACTTGGCTGTATACTCAGGGTACCAGTACTGAGTCCATGATAACTTGGCTGTCCATGATAACTTGGCTATACTCAGGGTACCAGTACTGAGTCCATGATAACTTGGCTGTATACTCAGGGTACCAGTACTGAGTCCATGATAACTTGGCTGTATACTCAGGGTACCAGTACTGAGTCCATGATAACTTGGCTGTATACTCAGGGTACCAGTACTGAGTCCATGATAACTTGGCTGTATACTCAGGGTACCAGTACTGAGTCCATGATAACTTGGCTGTATACTACTGAGTCAGGTACTGAGTCCATGATAACTTGGCTGTATACTCAGGGTACCAGTACTGAGTCCATGATAACTTGGCTGTATACTCAGGGTACCAGTACTGAGTCCATGATAACTTGGCTGTATACTCAGGGTACCAGTACTGAGTCCATGATAACTTGGCTGTATACTCAGGGTACCAGTACTGAGTCCATGATAACTTGGCTGTATACTCAGGGTACCAGTACTGAGTCCATGATAACTTGGCTGTATACTCCAGTACTGGTACCTGTATACTCAGTACTACTGAGTCCATGATAACTTGGCTGTATACTCAGGGTACCAGTACTGAGTCCATGATAACTTGGCTGTATACTCAGGGTACCAGTACTGAGTCCATGATAACTTGGCTGTATACTCAGGGTACCAGTACTGAGTCCATGATAACTTGGCTGTATACTCAGGGTACCAGTACTGAGTCCATGATAACTTGGCTGTATACTCAGGGTACCAGTACTGAGTCCATGATAACTTGGCTGTATACTCAGGGTACCAGTACTGAGTCCATGATAACTTGGCTGTATACTCCATGATAACTTGGCTGTATACTCACCAGTACTGAGTCCATGATAACTTGGCTGTATACTCAGGGTACCAGTACTGAGTCCATGATAACTTGGCTGTATACTCAGGGTACCAGTACTGAGTCCATGATAACTTGGCTGTATACTCAGGGTACCAGTACTGAGTCCATGATAACTTGGCTGTATACTCAGGGTACCAGTACTGAGTCCATGATAACTTGGCTGTATACTCAGGGTACCAGTACTGAGTCCATGATAACTTGGCTGTATACTCAGGGTACCAGTACTGAGTCCATGATAACTTGGCTGTATACTCAGGGTACCAGTACTGAGTCCATGATAACTTGGCTGTATACTCAGGGTACCAGTACTGAGTCCATGATAACTTGGCTGTATACTCAGGGTACCAGTACTGAGTCCATGATAACTTGGCTGTATACTCAGGGTACCAGTACTGAGTCCATGATAACTTGGCTATATACTCAGGGTACCAGTACTGAGTCCATGATAACTTGGCTGTATACTCAGGGTACCAGTACCAGTACTGAGTCCATGATAACTTGGCTGTATACTCAGGGTACCAGTACTGAGTCCATGATAACTTGGCTGTATACTCAGGGTACCAGTACTGAGTCCATGATAACTTGGCTGTATACTCAGGGTACCAGTACTGAGTCCATGATAACTTGGCTGTATACTCAGGGTACCAGTACTGAGTCCATGATAACTTGGCTGTATACTCAGGGTACCAGTACTGAGTCCATGATAACTTGGCTGTATACTCAGGGTACCAGTACTGAGTCCATGATAACTTGGCTGTATACTCAGGGTACCAGTACTGAGTCCATGATAACTTGGCTGTATACTCAGGGTACCAGTACTGAGTCCATGATAACTTGGCTGTATACTCAGGGTACCAGTACTGAGTCCATGATAACTTGGCTGTATACTGAGTCCATGATAACTTGGCTGTATACTCAGGGTACCAGTACTGAGTCCATGATAACTTGGCTGTATACTCAGGGTACCAGTACTGAGTCCATGATAACTTGGCTGTATACTCAGGGTACCAGTACTGAGTCCATGATAACTTGGCTGTATACTCAGGGTACCAGTACTGAGTCCATGATAACTTGGCTGTATACTCAGGGTACCAGTACTGAGTCCATGATAACTTGGCTGTATACTCAGGGTACCAGTACTGAGTCCATGATAACTTGGCTAACTTGGCTGTATACTCAGGGTACCAGTACTGAGTCCATGATAACTTGGCTGTATACTCAGGGTACCAGTACTGAGTCCATGATAACTTGGCTGTATACTCAGGGTACCAGTACTGAGTCCATGATAACTTGGCTGTATACTCAGGGTACCAGTACTGAGTCCATGATAACTTGGCTGTATACTCAGGGTACCAGTACTGAGTCCATGATAACTTGGCTGTATACTCAGGGTACCAGTACTGAGTCCATGATAACTTGGCTGTATACTCAGGGTACCAGTACTGAGTCCATGATAACTTGGCTGTATACTCAGGGTAGGAGTCCATGATAACCATACTCAGGGTACCAGTACTGAGTCCATGATAACTTGGCTGTATACTCAGGGTACCAGTACTGAGTCCATGATAACTTGGCTGTATACTCAGGGTACCAGTACTGAGTCCATGATAACTTGGCTGTATACTCAGGGTACCAGTACTGAGTCCATGATAACTTGGCTGTATACTCAGGGTACCAGTACTGAGTCCATGATAACTTGGCTGTATACTCAGGGTACCAGTACTGAGTCCATGATAACTTGGCTGTATACTCAGGGTACCAGTACTGAGTCCATGATAACTTGGCTGTATACTCAGGGTACCAGTACTGAGTCCATGATAACTTGGCTGTATACTCAGGGTACCAGTACTGAGTCCATGATAACTTGGCTGTATACTTGGCTGTATACTCAGGGTACCAGTACTGAGTCCATGATAACTTGGCTGTATACTCAGGGTACCAGTACTGAGTCCATGATAACTTGGCTGTAGTACTGAGTCCATGATAACTTGGCTGTATACAGGGTGACTAGTCCACTTGGCTGTATACTCAGGGTACCAGTACTGAGTCCATGATAACTTGGCTGTATACTCAGGGTACCAGTACTGAGTCCATGATAACTTGGCTGTATACTCAGGGTACCAGTACTGAGTCCATGATAACTTGGCTGTATACTCAGGGTACCAGTACTGAGTCCATGATAACTTGGCTGTATACACGGGGTACCAGTACTGAGTCCATGATAACTTGGCTGTATACTCAGGGTACCAGTACTGAGTCCATGATAACTTGGCTGTATACTCAGGGTACCAGTACTGAGTCCATGATAACTTGGCTGTATACTCAGGGTACCAGTACTGAGTCCATGATAACTTGGCTGTATACTCAGGGTACCAGTACTGAGTCCATGATAACTTGGCTGTATACTCAGGGTACCAGTACTGAGTCCATGATAACTTGGCTGTATACTCAGGGTACCAGTACTGAGTCCATGATAACTTGGCTGTATACTCAGGGTACCAGTACTGAGTCCATGATAACTTGGCTGTATACTCAGGGTACCAGTACTGAGTCCATGATAACTTGGCTGTATACTCAGGGTACCAGTACTGAGTCCATGATAACTTGGCTGTATACTCAGGGTACCAGTACTGAGTACCTGTATACTCAGTACTACTGAGTCCATGATAACTTGGCTGTATACTCAGGGTACCAGTACTGAGTCCATGATAACTTGGCTGTATACTCAGGGTACCAGTACTGAGTCCATGATAACTTGGCTGTATACTCAGGGTACCAGTACTGAGTCCATGATAACTTGGCTGTATACTCAGGGTACCAGTACTGAGTCCATGATAACTTGGCTATATACTCAGGGTACCAGTACTGAGTCCATGGTAACTTGGCTGTATACTCAGGGTACCAGTACTGAGTCCATGGTAACTTGGCTGTATACTCAGGGTACCAGTACTGAGTCCATGATAACTTGGCTGTATACTTGGGTACCAGTACTGTATGACTTGGCTGTATACTCAGGGTACCAGTACTGAGTCCATGATAACTTGGCTGTATACTCAGGGTACCAGTACTGAGTCCATGATAACTTGGCTGTATACTCAGGGTACCAGTACTGAGTCCATGATAACTTGGCTGTATACTCAGGGTACCAGTACTGAGTCCATGATAACTTGGCTGTATACTCAGGGTACCAGTACTGAGTCCATGATAACTTGGCTGTATACTCAGGGTACCAGGGTCCATGATAACCAGTACTGAGTCCATGATAACTTGGCTGTATACTCAGGGTACCAGTACTGAGTCCATGATAACTTGGCTGTATACTCAGGGTACCAGTACTGAGTCCATGATAACTTGGCTGTATACTCAGGGTACCAGTACTGAGTCCATGATAACTTGGCTGTATACTCAGGGTACCAGTACTGAGTCCATGATAACTTGGCTGTATACTCAGGGTACCAGTACTGAGTCCATGATAACTTGGCTGTATACTCAGGGTACCAGTACTGAGTCCATGATAACTTGGCTGTATACTCAGGGTACCAGTACTGAGTCCATGATAACTTGGCTGTATACTCAGGGTACCAGTACTGAGTCCATGATAACTTGGCTGTATACTCAGGGTACCAGTACTGAGTCCATGATAACTTGGCTGTATACTCAGGGTACCAGTACTGAGTCCATGATAACTTGGCTGTATACTCAGGGTACCAGTACTGAGTCTGTGTATACTCAGGGTACCAGTACTGAGTCCATGATAACTTGGCTGTATACTCAGGGTACCAGTACTGAGTCCATGATAACTTGGCTGTATACTCAGGGTACCAGTACTGAGTCCATGATAACTTGGCTGTATACTCAGGGTACTCAGTACTGAGTCCATGATAACTTGGCTGTATACTCAGGGTACCAGTACTGAGTCCATGATAACTTGGCTGTATACTCAGGGTACCAGTACTGAGTCCATGATAACTTGGCTGTATACACGAGGTACCAGTACTGAGTCCATGATAACTTGGCTGTATACTCAGGGTACCAGTACTGAGTCCATGATAACTTGGCTGTATACTCAGGGTACCAGTACTGAGTCCATGATAACTTGGCTGTATACTCAGGGTACCAGTACTGAGTCCATGATAACTTGGCTGTATACTCAGGGTACCAGTACTGAGTCCATGATAACTTGGCTGTATACTCAGGGTACCAGTACTGAGTCCATGATAACATGATAACTTGGCTGTATACTCAGGGTACCAGTACTGAGTCCATGATAACTTGGCTGTATACTCAGGGTACCAGTACTGAGTCCATGATAACTTGGCTGTATACTCAGGGTACCAGTACTGAGTCCATGATAACTTGGCTGTATACTCAGGGTACCAGTACTGAGTCCATGATAACTTGGCTGTATATACCAGTACTGAGGATAACTTGGCTGTATACCAGTACTACTGAGTCCATGATAACTTGGCTGTATACTCAGGGTACCAGTACTGAGTCCATGATAACTTGGCTGTATACTCAGGGTACCAGTACTGAGTCCATGATAACTTGGCTGTATACTCAGGGTACCAGTACTGAGTCCATGATAACTTGGCTGTATACTCAGGGTACCAGTACTGAGTCCTGAGTCCATGGCTGTATGATAACTTGGCTGTATACTCAGGGTACCAGTACTGAGTCCATGATAACTTGGCTGTATACTCAGGGTACCAGTACTGAGTCCATGATAACTTGGCTGTATACTCAGGGTACCAGTACTGAGTCCATGATAACTTGGCTGTATACTCAGGGTACCAGTACTGAGTCCATGATAACTTGGCTGTATACTCAGGGTACCAGTACTGAGTCCATGATAACTTGGCTGTATACTCAGGGTACCAGTACTGAGTCCATGATAACTTGGCTGTATACTCAGGGTACCAGTACTGAGTCCATGATAACTTGGCTGTATACTCAGGGTACCAGTACTGAGTCCATGATAACTTGGCTGTATACTCAGGGTACCAGTACTGAGTCCATGATAACTTGGCTGTATACTCAGGGTACCAGTACTGAGTCCATGATAACTTGGCTGTATACTCAGGGTACCAGTACTGAGTCCATGATAACTTGGCTGTATACTCAGGGTACCAGTACTGAGTCCATGATAACTTGGCTGTATACTCAGGGTACCAGTACTGAGTCCATGATAACTTGGCTGTATACTCAGGGTACCAGTACTGAGTCCATGATAACTTGGCTGTATACTCAGGGTACCAGTACTGAGTCCATGATAACTTGGCTGTATACTCAGGGTACCAGTACTGAGTCCATGATAACTTGGCTGTATACTCAGGGTACCAGTACTGAGTCCATGATAACTTGGCTGTATACTCAGGGTACTGAGTCAGTACTGATACTCAGGGTACCAGTACTGATAACTTGGCTGTATACTCAGGGTACCAGTACTTGGCTGTATACTCAGGGTACCAGTACTGAGTCCATGATAACTTGGCTGTATACTCAGGGTACCAGTACTGAGTCCATGATAACTTGGCTGTATACTCAGGGTACCAGTACTGAGTCCATGATAACTTGGCTGTATACTCAGGGTACCAGTACTGAGTCCATGATAACTTGGCTGTATACTCAGGGTACCAGTACTGAGTCCATGATAACTTGGCTGTATACTCAGGGTACCAGTACTGAGTCCATGATAACTTGGCTGTATACTCAGGGTACCAGTACTGAGTCCATGATAACTTGGCTGTATACTCAGGGTACCAGTACTGAGTCCATGATAACTTGGCTGTATACTCAGGGTACCAGTACTGAGTCCATGATAACTTGGCTGTATACTCAGGGTACCAGTACTGAGTCCATGATAACTTGGCTGTATACTCAGGGTACCAGTACTGAGTCCATGATAACTTGGCTGTATACTCAGGGTACCAGTACTGAGTCCATGATAACTTGGCTGTATACTCAGGGTACCAGTACTGAGTCCATGATAACTTGGCTGTATACTCAGGGTACCAGTACTGAGTCCATGATAACTTGGCTGTATACTCAGGGTACCAGTACTGAGTCCATGATAACTTGGCTGTATACTCAGGGTACCAGTACTGAGTCCATGATAACTTGGCTGTATACTCAGGGTACCAGTACTGAGTCCATGATAACTTGGCTGTATACTCAGGGTACCAGTACTGAGTCCATGATAACTTGGCTGTATACTCAGGGTACCAGTACTGAGTCCATGATAACTTGGCTGTATACTCAGGGTACCAGTACTGAGTCCAGTACTGAGTCCATGATAACTTGGCTGTATACTCAGGGTGGCTGTATACTCAGGGTACCAGTACTGAGTCCATGATAACTTGGCTGTATACTCAGGGTACCAGTACTGAGTCTTGGCTGTATACTCATGTACTAACTTGGCTGTATACTCAGGGTACCAGTACTGAGTCCATGATAACTTGGCTGTATACTCAGGGTACCAGTACTGAGTCCATGATAACTTGGCTGTATACTCAGGGTACCAGTACTGAGTCCATGATAACTTGGCTGTATACTCAGGGTACCAGTACTGAGTCCATGATAACTTGGCTGTATACTCAGGGTACCAGTACTGAGTCCATGATAACTTGGCTGTATACTCAGGGTACCAGTACTGAGTCCATGATAACTTGGCTGTATACTCAGGGTACCAGTACTGAGTCCATGATAACTTGGCTGTATACTCAGGGTACCAGTACTGAGTCCATGATAACTTGGCTGTATACTCAGGGTACCAGTACTGAGTCCATGATAACTTGGCTGTATACTCAGGGTACCAGTACTGAGTCCATGATAACTTGGCTGTATACTCAGGGTACCAGTACTGAGTCCATGATAACTTGGCTGTATACTCAGGGTACCAGTACTGAGTCCATGATAACTTGGCTGTATACTCAGGGTACCAGTACTGAGTCCATGATAACTTGGCTGTATACTCAGGGTACCAGTACTGAGTCCATGATAACTTGGCTGTATACTCAGGGTACCAGTACTGAGTCCTGTATGACCAGTAAGTCTTGGTATGTACCAGTACTGAGTCAGGGCTGTATACCAGGGTACCAGTACTGAGTCCATGATAACTTGGCTGTATACTCAGGGTACCAGTACTGAGTCCATGATAACTTGGCTGTATACTCAGGGTACCAGTACTGAGTCCATGATAACTTGGCTGTATACTCAGGGTACCAGTACTGAGTCCATGATAACTTGGCTGTATACTCAGGGTACCAGTACTGAGTCCATGATAACTTGGCTGTATACTCAGGGTACCAGTACTGAGTCCATGATAACTTGGCTGTATACTCAGGGTACCAGTACTGAGTCCATGATAACTTGGCTGTATACTCAGGGTACCAGTACTGAGTCCATGATAACTTGGCTGTATACTCAGGGTACCAGTACTGAGTCCATGATAACTTGGCTGTATACTCAGGGTACCAGTACTGAGTCCATGATAACTTGGCTGTATACTCAGGGTACCAGTACTGAGTCCATGATAACTTGGCTGTATACTCAGGGTACCAGTACTGAGTCCATGATAACTTGGCTGTATACTCAGGGTACCAGTACTGAGTCCATGATAACTTGGCTGTATACTCAGGGTACCAGTACTGAGTCCATGATAACTTGGCTGTATACTCAGGGTACCAGTACTGAGTTGATGTACAGGGGGATTTTCCCATAAAGGGGAAATTGCAAAAAACATTTTTTTTCCCTTTGTGAGACTCAGAACCCAAACTGGTGTTCAGTGGAGTCACCAGGATGTCGGGAGCACGGTGACCTATTTTCCCCTCCAGCCTGGTGGGTTGGCAAGGTGTAGTCTGCCTCTCCTGCTGCGTGTGTGATGACGAGAGGGGCGGGCCAAATACCTCCGGGTCACGAATCAAAGACACTTGGCGTGGTAGGGGACAGTTGGCGTGTTAGGGGACAGAACCTCTCTCCCTCTGCTGGCAACACTGCTCTAATCTGGAAAAATGTGGAAATAGCTATGAAAACACATTTCTTATCGGTTGGTTATCTAGATATTGCACTGGAGTGAATCACTGATTGACAGCTTAATGAGAAAAAACATTGATGCGAGAGAGAGAGATATTTAGAGAGCGATAGAGAGAGAGACAGATCTGAAGAAAAAAAACATCCTCAACAATACCACTTAATGCCCTATTCCTATCCAGAACCCAACAGGGGTCAATAAAATCTGATGTAATGCTTGTTGGAGTTGTGTGTAGAGGTGGCAAGCGGTCACCCACCCCAGGTTCCCAGGGCCCTGCTGCAGCCGAGAGGCAGGATGAAAGCGGGAGGCCCACGCCGTGGCCTGGGCCACATGTTGCCTTCACCTCTCCAGGTCACGCTGGATGTTGCTCCCGCTTCACGGAAATCAGTGCTGTCAGCTCCCTGACAGACAGGCCCCAGCCCTGACGCCATTGGCCAGTCCCCGGCAAAGTGGGCATATGATCAGAGAAAGGCCTTCCAAGGCCTGGCAAGTCTGGTATCATCTGGTCTGGGTCAGTGGGCTGTGTTTCCCACATCCACTCCATAAAGCCTCAGAGACTGAGAAAGAGAGAGAGACTGAGAGTCAGGAGACGTTCACAGAGGGCAGGTGCAGAGGTGAGACTGCTCTACCACTCTTTTCCAGTTTATTTGTCTTCACATGTGATCTGGATTACATGAAAACCGAAAAATATTGCAAAATCATTAAACATCCTGAAAATGTTTGACACGTCACCCTGGATTTTCTATTAGAACAACATCGCTGATAAACGTCTCTTCTAATAAGCTGACCGACTGTGACCGTTGATTTTATCAGCCGCCTGATAGACATAGTTGTATATCTAAATATGACGTTGGCCGACCATTTTGGCCATTGTCAATTTTAGTCAAAACTCCCTCTCAAAGTTATTGCTCGCCGGTTGGCCTGTTATCCTTCCCTGTTCTCTGATTAGTCACTGGATTCAATTATTTGCATGTGTGGCAAATGGCTTAATTTGTAGGTTGGACTCTTTCAGCATCCTTCCCCCATACCAGTCATTTACACGAGTACATGAGCTTTGCAGGCACGTCCCAGGTAACTATTGATTAATTCCATTTAATTTCAGCAACCCATGACACCCACCATCTCAGAAATTGTTCCTGTCGTGAGAAACAGGTAAGATTGGCATTACTGAAACTTTATTTTGTTTAAATGTAATTTGATATTGGAGAAATTAAGCTAATTGGTTGCACACAAATTGGCCATTTTATTTGATAGGATTCAGACAATATTCAATAAATATAGTACCAAACATCCGATTTGGACCAAACTTCTTCCTAACCATCAGTAAGACAATAATACATTTTAAAAAGCCACCCAAGGATCCCCCACACCTCACGCCAATCCCACCCCAACAACCAACATACAGTATCAGTTCTCTATGTTTAAAGACGTGGCTTGGAGTATTGCTTCTTCATACTATATAATGTATTCCCTGTGAATCTGGCAATGTTTTTTTTCCCACTGTTCAGAGAAATTTGTAGTTGAAGTCGCTTGCATTATTTACCAACAGAGAGAACTTTATAAACATAGAGAACTGGTAGTTATGTTATACTGATAATAATACTTCAACAATATAATGTTTCAGGAATTACCACCACCACCAATCATCACCACCACCTTCATCCCCTCCTTACATCCCCTTACCCTGAACGTGTGGTGAGATAAGAGAGAGAGAAAGTGAGAGAACAAGAGGAGAACGTGATGGAGATTTGACACGTCTTCTCTCTCTCCCTCTCCCCCTCCCTCCCTCCCTCCCTCCCTCCCTCCCTCCCCAATGTCCTGCAGTTATGAAGACAAGGTCATGAGGAGAACGAAAGTACTGATGCAACACTCATGAGGCTTCCTGGGGGCCTCCCAGTGTGCCTCAACCAAATAGTTCTCCCCAGAGCACTGGTGATTAGTTGCTTCCCCTGCCTTAATCAGAGGGGTTATTAAACTGCAGTGATACCACGCCGCAAAGCATTGGATTGTTTTTTAAAGGTCATTATTATACTGAGGTGATGGAAAGCAACCTGCTTTGAGATGCTAAGTGCTGTGTTTCTAGAGGGGGGTGTAAGGGAAGCCCCTTTTGGTTTGTTGTTCCCAGGTGCATGTGAATTCTAATGTTTCCATCTCTGTGTATGGCTCGTTATGGGAGATGCCATTTCCATGTTTTAATTGTTCCTGTGCTGGGTCAGTCAAGTCTATAAAAAGGCCACATGTTGCATTTTTGGTTAAAAAACTGTGAAAAACGGCTACCTCACATAAACCTACAGGCCTGTTCTCATGAACAAGGCCAAAACACCTTTCGGGGGGATATTTGGCTTGGGCAGCAACTTCTAGTTACTACCCTTTCGCTCTACCAGCACTGTAGCAACTTTACAGCGCAAGCATTTCATTGGCTCTCCTACACTTGCCACGCATGTAAGAGCCTCCTCCCAGCATAAAAAAGGCCCAGGCAGCTATTAGTCAAACAAGGCCTCCTAATTAAGTGGAACATATTTTTCACTACTTTTGATTAGGTTAGAGAGCCCAGGCTCCCAGTCCCTCTCAGCTGCAAATCATTCTTCTGATTTGGCAGTACGGGCATTATACCATTCTAATTATATGATGTACTCCAATTCTACAGCTGAGTCACAATGCCATAATTCTCTTTACGATACCCCCAAATACCTACTGCTTTCCCATTTTCTCAATGAGACTCATTTATGTGTGTCTCGCTTTGCCAGCGTGTAAAACTGAAGATGTTAAGGTAATTGTAGGGGTCGGGAGAGGGAAACAAGGGTGCAAAGTTAAGCCGGGTGAAAGTGTTAAGTACTTAAAAAAAAAACGAATAAAACTTCTTCTAATAAGGTGATGTCAAAATGACTAAATTGTCCGAAAGCCTCGCAGACATTTCTTGCTAGTCTTTTACACGTCATCTAGGGTGCCTTTAAAAGAATACCACCACTGCTGCACCCAAATATTATCCTTTAATATATGTTAATGGGAGAGAGCATATTTGGGATTTTCACTTTGATTAAGAGGTTTCATAGCTTCCTGCTTGGCTTTAACCCACCTGCCCCTGCTTTTTACATGTCAAAATCATTCCAATCTATTACAGATACTTCTAGCCCAGAAGTAGAACACATAGATATGTCCAGTGATGACTATTCACCGTTACAAATACAAATGTCTACACAGTCATGTCATGTTGTCCTATGTCTTGCAGAGCTACCTCGACCCAGGAGACACGGCACACAGTGACAGTGATGCCAGCCTGACTACAATATTGTCCCTAGTTAATTGTCAGCGGGATTGGAAAGGTCAGGCTGCTGGAATCACACAGAGACCCTCGCTGCTTTGATTGAAGCATTCGTTCCCAGCTCATGTTTTTCCTGGAAGTGTTTTTCAAAGCTTCCCAGTCAGATTAACTAGGTGACTTTCTCTCTCTCCTTCCTCCTAGACCAGGTTTAGACTGCTGTCAATGATAGATAATAGTCACAGTTTACTGTCCGAGTAGACAGTAAATCCTACTCTATTGCATGTGTGTGTGTGTGTGTGTGTGTGTGTGTGTGTGTTCGAGAGAGTGAGTGTGCGCGTGCACCTGTGTTTGTTTTGCCATGAAAAGTAGCCTCAGTGGTTTGAGGAGTGTATGCACCCTTCACTATGTGACGACCCTTAACTTCAGGAAAAAAGCCCATCAGCCGACGAGGAGGAGACAGTCATGCCTTTTCTCTATCTCTTACTTCAAAGACCTAGACCAGCGCGGTGCAGCCAGTCTGTGAAATCCTCCTTGAAGTTCAGGCACGCTTTGGATGTGTTGTGTAAAACACAGCACTATAAAGAAGGCATACACTGTGATATTGCTAATCCCGCCATTTACCATCAATCACCAACAAAGCACGGCTTTCTTTCCAGTGCTCAGCAGCTTGCCACTTGCGTTAAATGAGACTGCTTGAGTCAAAAACATGGAGACTGATCAATGCTTTCCAATGCTTGAAAACTGGGAGTTAGAGAGATACTTTCCAAGGGGTACTATGACAACATTGCCATAAAAACTTGTCAAGTTGACATTTTAGTCATTTAGCATAAGCTCTTATCCAGATCGACTTACAGTACCGAGTCCATCCGTTTTCATACTGGTATCCCTTGAGATACAAACCCACAACCCCTGGCATTGCAAGCACCATACTCTACCAACTGAGCTACACAGGACATCAGCACAAAAGGAGCTGAGCTGCTGCACCAGTGGAACATTAAAGCTCTGGTGTTAATTCATGCATTCTCTAATACACAGCAGTAGAGCAGCAAACCCCTGTGTACTGTAGCTGTGTGTTTGGGCCCTTAAAGCTGCAGTATGCATAAATCGCTCCGCCATTTCCTGGTTGCTAAAATTCTAATAGTTTGCTTAATTTCAAGACAAGCAAGTATAGTGCAGAGAATCATTCTACCAACTAAACTGCTGTGAAATATATTTTCATAATGAAAATATTGTATTTACAGCTGTTTGAAGCAGGTTTACAAAACTGAAAGAAAAAAACTAAACCTAAGAATACTAAGAACGAGAAGAATAGAAATAGCTCACATAGAATAGATCTACCACTTCTTAGACATACTTTCAATGAGTGACAGATCTATAACTAACATGTCTATGTGAATTTGGTCGGGTCACCCAAAAAGTTACATACGGCAGCTTTAAGTGGCACAATACGTAGGTTCCATGATTAAATTAAGTACATTTTTAATCGTTTTTGACTCAGTTACCTTTTTAAATCATGTTGTTCTTGATCTTAAAAACTATTTTGAAGGGTTGCATGGTTTCTAAAGTGGGGTCCTCGGTTGTAAGATATAGACGCTGTAGTTGATTGTAAACCTGTCTGTATACTGTATGGTGTGCCATTACATCAGACATACCTTCTGAAACGGAAAGCAAAAACATTTGCCCTGTTCTGGCCTCGTTTTCAGAACGTAGAATGTAAATGAAGATGATATTTCTGTGTCAGTCCCATCTTCGCACTTCGCTGAAAATCTACTTTCCGACACCGATAAGCATTCAGCGTGTGAAGAAACAATAACATTATGGGGCGTTCGGAGAAGCATTTACAAAACAATGCCTGTGGCAAGAAAAGAAAAGAAAAGTGAAGGCAAATAACTTAATCTTCCAAATAAAGGATAAGTCTGGTCTTTAAGTGGGCCCAGATTTAGAGCCTTAACCGGAGGGGGGCGGGGGGGGGGGTTACCTTCTTTACTGCTCCCACCCCTGCAGACATCTCCACTCAGCTTTAAACTCCACGGCCCGCTATCTCCCTGCAGTACTGCCGTCAGTACCCATGCCAACTTAAAGGCTTAATACGTATCACTACTCACTGCTTACTTTATGCTATTTAGCTATTTTTAAAGACCAAAGCTTCCATTGGTATGTAATGCTCTCTCGCAGCACTCTCCCGGAGAAAAGCATGTTGCACGCTATTCACATTTTAGTTGAAGCTACAGGAAGTATATTATTTAATTTATGGATAGTTGACAACCCTTACAATGTAGACTTCAAGAGTTGGCTACCTCCTTGACCAGGTTTACGGTTGAGTCTGATTTTTGGTGAATACAATGCTAATCTTATTTGACAACTGAGAAATTAACTACAATGAACTTCAATTGAAATGATATGGAACATATACACTACTGTATGTCTACAGTACAGATGTAGGATCTTCATTTGAGCCAGCTTGCTACATCAGGAAAATAATCCTGCAGAAACAGGAAATGTAAATTATTATGTGGATTATAATTAATGGACATTTTTGTAGGGGTTGCTACATTTTTTGTGAGGGCAAATCAAGTCTGACATTTTTAAGGGGAAATGACAAACTTTAGAACCCTTTTTAAACCTCAAATACACTACACTTTTGCATTTACTGCTATGCAGGGAAATTCATTCTCAGCAACAAAAGAATGATCAAATGAAGATCCTACATGTGTATGTCTCTTTGAATCTATGGTGAAAATCCTTCTTCACATCACATACAAGCCCACTCCACCCCCTCTACTTGCTATTTAGATATTGTACTTCTTTCTGGTAATCGGAGGTGCCACAATGAAATCAATTCAGCAGGTGATAACAGATTTCATATCACGTTATCCAATTGGCTTTGAGGAGCCTCCTTGTGCGAAGACAGCAAAAAACCTTCCTATTCATGCATCATCTATATATGAAAGATGGGAGTCAGGTGTTATATGGAGTTCCTCCATAATGCCTCTTGACAGTGTAGCATCTTGCATCTGTCTGTGACACATTGCTTCTTTGTCTACAGTGCCATTTCACTTTGCGGAAATCCTTTCTACATGTACATTTTAGTCATTTAACAGACACTCTTATCCAGAGAAACTTACAGGAGCAATTAGGGTTAAGTGCCTTGCTCAAGGGCACATTGACAGGTTTTTTCCACATAGTTGTCTTGGGGTTTCGAACCAGCAACCATAGGCTACCTGCCCCACTATAACACACCAGGAAGGCATACTCGTTACAAGGCCTTGAATGATACAACTGTCTTTTTTCCAATGACAAAACAGCAAGTAGAGACAATGCTAAAAACTCACAGCATTTAGCATATAATTAGGCTATAACACACTTAACATACAATATCGAAATCATGCATAAGGAAATAGAGAGCATCCTGTGCTTTGTCTTGTCTATCAACATTGGATACTATTGTACTTAACGCAACCACCAGTAATTGACTTGTGCGCTGAGTAGTTTATCACTGTACCAATTTGTTTCAGAGCGCTGCATGAATATCTATCTACCGTCTTTAACTGTTGACTGGGCATTTTCTGGATGAAAGCGAGCTCTCCCACGTGGAAAGAAGAACTTGAAGCGATCTCTCGTGTTTATCTGTGAGAACCTGAGAACTGAACGCAAATAGTTTAAACACTTCACATAGTGCGTTCATTCCCCTGAGGTTTGGTTGATGATGACTTTTAGTTTATTGTGACTTGATGTAGGAGATTACCGGCAACATTCTGAGACTAAATCTTTGGCGAATTACGCTCCACTCTACTCAAATCTAACAGTACAGGGGAGGGGAGGGAGAGACAGACTGGAAAGAAAAAGAGAGAAACAATTGATTATTTTCATGTTTCCTCTTTAGGCATTATATGCATGCCATTTCCCTGGGTACACACTACAAAGTGAATACCAAGCATCTTTGAGAACAGAAAGATGGCTAGACTTGTCCACGGGCCATTGCCTGGAGAAATATTAGGATGCACCTTCTCCCTGTTGTCTGACTCTTTTCACACTGACAAAGAGACACGTTATGTATTTAGTCTTTGTGTGTGTGTGTGTGTGTGTGTGTGTGTGTGTGTGTGTGTGTGTGTGTGTGTGTGTGTGTGTGTGTGTGTGTGTGTGTGTGTGTGTGTGTGTGTGTGTGTGTGTGTGTGTGTGTGTGTGTGTGTGTGTGCTGAGGTATGGAGAAGGTCGGGGAGACTAGAGCCCTGTTGAGAGAGGCTCTTATGTTCTCAGTCTTGTCCTAATGTGACGTTCCAGCATTCCATGCCAGGTCATTACTGGCCCAGCAGCCACTCTCTCCTCCTCTCCATCCAAACTTTCCATCTGTGCCCTTTACATGAGAGAGAGAGAGAGAGAGAGAGAGAGAGAGAGAGAGAGAGAGAGAGAGAGAGAGAGAGAGAGAGAGAGAGAGAGAGAGAGACCTTCTGTGTGTTTTGTTTCCAGGCCCTGAACTCTCCCGCTGTCGTCCTTCGTTATCTCTCTGTGTGTGTTTCCCCGAATATACAAGTATATCCTGTATATGTATATATACATGTTGTTGTTTCCAGGCCCTGTCCTCTCTTACAGAGGCCCGGGCGGTGGTAGTGGTGTTGGGGCTGATGAGGGTACACATTTGGCTCCCCCCATGCTCCCGTCAGAGCTGTCACCGCGGCGCTGGGGCAGGGGCTAGCACTCCTCCTCATCAGAAGCACAGCTCTGCCTCATTATGCCGCTACTGGCTTTGATCTGGTTTGCGAGGCTCTACCTGCATTACTGCAGCCAATGGCTCTTCCTTCAGGCCATCGTAGTTCCTGTCAACAAGTGAGTGTGCTTCCTTTGATATCCTCCTCTGTCCGAGGAGGTGGTGAAGCAGGAGGAGGAGGAGGAGGAGGAGGAGGAGGAGGAGGAGGAGAGAAGTGCTTGTGTGGAAAATGTGAAGGGGAGTGGAGAGAGGAGGTGTGTATGTGGGAGGGGGGAGTTTGGTGGGGTGGAGATGCGCGTGCGCACACACCCACCCACACACACACACACACCCACACACACACACACACACAAGCATACACACACATTCTCTCCCGCTACATACTGTATAACACCGTTATCAGTAAAAAAAATGTAAAAGAATCTGCCCATTACCAGTTTAACAAGTCTAAGCATTAATGGAACCATGTGGGAGTATACATTGATTTCAACATGCAATCTTGTGGTCCCTGAACGTGTGCATTATTTGGAAAGAATGTATTGTTTGTTTTTTGTAGACAGCATTCCGTAATAAACAAAGTAGGATGCCATTGAGAGGCTCTTATATCTCAATAGCATATGGTGTTGGTTTAATTTATCACATTAAAAGCTGTAAATATGTTTGCAAGTCTACTTTTACATCGGGGGAACAAACACGAGCATTAAATAATGGAAAAGCCATCTGACATAACATGGAAAAAATGTGCATGAGTAAAAAAGGGATGGAGGGAGGAGAAAATGTAGATTATGGAGGCGGTCACCAGCCACTAAAGGATGACAACACCATGTCCGGCCGCTTCCTCGTCTGAGCGTTTCTCCCTGTAACTGCCAGCTAGCTTTCTGTCTCTATCTCTGACAGACCAGTGTGCTGACAGCCCCCCCCCCCCCCCCCCCCAGCCCCTCCCCATGTGTCCAACCCCTTGTCTTACCCGATGCCACACCATCTCCTGCCTCCTCCCCATAGTGACATCATCAAAGCGAGCCCTTCAGGAGACTCTCACTCAGGCCCCACGCGGCTCTCCCATAACCCCCAGCACACCACTTACACATTAGACATTACACCACTCTGTGGCCCCCACTCTTCCCATTTTATATGGAAAGTACTTGTCAGTAATCAACAATCTACATTTTCTGCAAAGATTTAATTTGTAACACCTGGTACAAACTGCAGCTAAGGTATATCAGAATACTGGGATATGGGTAGAGTGACTGTTTATGATCACAGATACACCTGTCCTGTAAAGTTGTTATGGAATTGGAATTGGACACAATTGTAGACAAACCAAAATACACGAGTGTAGAATATAGACAAATGAGTTGTTGAGGAGACAGAAAGCAGAAGATTAAATCATAGTGTGGTGTTGGATCAGGAGGAGTACAAATGGGCCGTCAGTGGGAGTAATGGAGAGTGGCTGAGAGTGGGTTCCTTCTCTTAGTGGATCACATGGGAATTAATGGACAAAACAGCCACCTCTCCACTTACACAACCGCAACTTGCCAATGGTAGATTAAGAAACTCATGAGCCTTGATGTAAACTGTTGAGCGACAGTACGTCTTCTCTTACCGTTGTTGTTGAAACCACAGTTTTGCATCTCTTGAATTGCATGCTCAGTTGTTGTGAATGAACTATTCATTGGTTGGTAGATCCATCATATTGTGTCCCAATGTCCTTTTTAATGTAATCCCCACCAAAAACTGAAATGAACAATGATGTTGGTTATGATGCGCATGAAATCACTACTAGTATGTTCTTTATATATATATTCTGCATAAACTAAGTACCAGTCAAAAGTTTGGGTTTTTCTTCATTTTCACTATTTTCTACATTGTAGAATAATAGCGAAGACATCACAACTATGGAATCATGCAGTAACCAAAAAAGTGTTAAACAAATCAAAATATATTTTAGATACTGGGGAGCCGGGGTCCAATGATAATCCGCTTGTCATCGGTACCTGGAGGTGGTCTTGAGGAGTGCCGACCGGGCTCATTACCGGAGATAAATAACGAAGTACGCGCCCTCACCGGAACGCGCTACAAACACTACACCCAAAATGGGAGCCACTTAGAAAAACTACAAATTCTAGCTCATTTTTCAAAAAACAAGCCTGAAACTCTTTCTAAAGACTGTTGACATCTAGTGGAAGCCCTAGGAACTGCAATCTGGGAGGACTTCCTTTTATATTCCCATTCCCAGCCATTGTAATCAGAGGTGAGCTGGAAAAAAAAATTCTGGATGGATTGTTCTCGGGTTTTTGCCTGCCATATCAGTTCTGTTATACTCACAGACATTACTTTAACAGTTTTGGAAACTTTAGAGTGTTTTCTGTCCAACACTACCATTATAAAATTACTGCAATTATATGCATATCCTAACTTCTGGGTCTGAGTAACAGGTGGTTTACTTGGGGCACCTCATTCATCCAAACTTCCGAATACTGCCCCCTAGCCCGAAGAAGTTAAGGTCCAGGGCAGAACATTGGGACAGGACACCCCCCACTCTGACATCCAAAGCATAGGCCTCCACCACAAACTGACAGGAAGGTTCAAGATGAACCAAGATAGGAGCAGTGGTGAAGCAGTATTTGAGGTCCCAGAACTCCCCGAACCTTGATAGAGGTGAGTGCAGACAGGGGGAAAGCCAGGGTGCTGTAACCCCGGATAAAGTGGCGATAAAAGTTAGCCAACCCCATGAAACATTGCAGCTGCGCCCTGGATGTAGGCTGAGGCCAATCCACCACTGCTCTCACCTTCTCGGGATCCATCTGGACACACCTAGCAGAGATGATGTAACCCAGAAAGGGGATAGTGGAAAGATGGAACTTCTTCTCTTTCACAAACAGCTGATTCTCCAGAAGGTGTTGAAGAACCTGCCATATGTGGAGCAGTTGTTCTTGGGGGGAGCGGAAGAAGAGGAGGATTTCATCAATGTAGACGAGGTTGAACCGGTTCAACATGTCACGGAGAACATAATTTACCAGAGCCTGGAACACAGCAGGGGCGTTGGTGAGGCTAAAATGCATGACCAGATTCTCGTTGTGGCCGCTCGTCCCCCTCTCATATCCGTACCCGGTGGTAGGTGTTCCGTAGATCCAGCTTGGAAAACACGGTGGCCCCCTGGAGGAAATGAGTGGTAGCGGGTAACTGTTTTTAACAGTAATGCCATTGAGTCCCCGGAGCAGGGTCTTGTCCTTTTTCTCCACGATAAAGAACCCTGTGCTGGCGGCGAGGAAGAGGAACGTATAAACCCTGCAGCTAGGGAGTCCCCAATGTAGGTCTCCATAGCCTTAGTCTCTGGTCCCGACCAGAGTACAGACGTCCCCGGGGCGGCGAGGTGCAAGGGAGAAGATCAATCCAACAGTCATAGGGTCAGTGCGGCGGAAGCGAAGTGGCCTGGGGCTTGCTGAACACCTCCCGGAGATCCAGGTACTCCATGGGGATGTTGGAGAGGTCCGGGGCACCTTCCAAGCCCCCCGGAAGATGTCCCGGGGCAGGTTGCACTGACTTCAGACAATGGCCGTGGCAGAACAGACTCTAGCCCATGATGGCACCCGTAGACCAGTTGATTAGGGGATTGTTTCGCTGGAGCCAGGAGAATCCCAAAACCATGGGAATCTGAGGAGATAGTCTCGTTGTGATTCCCTGACCCCCCTGCTGGCGACAGCAGAGCTCCACCTAGTTGCATAGGCTCGGGAAGCGGTGACTCAGCCGTCTTCGGCGACTCTCGGTGGAGGTCAGGAGGCCTCTGGTTCTCTCGGCACCGGGACCGTCAGGGACTTCCAGGATGACTCGAAGGCAAGGGGCTTCCGGGATGACTCGAAGGCAAGGTGGAATCTCTGAAAGTGCGAGCAAAATTGAATTTCCTCTAGATATGGATAGTCATCGCGATGAGGGAATCGAGATCCGTAGTTAACACCCGGGCAGCAAGCTCATTCTTGTCTTCCTCCGAGATACCGTGCAGGAAGATACCGAACAGCGCTTCCTGGTTCCAAGCACTCTCTGCTGCCAGCATTGGAAATCCACCGTATAGTCTGCCACACTGCAGGAGTTCTCCTGAAGTTGAATTAGTTTCCGGGCAGCTTATCTCCCGGAGAACAGGGCGTCAAAAACCTTGTTGACCTCTCCCACAAACCTCTCCAGACTAGCACATATGGCCGGCTGTTGTTTCCTTACAGCAGTAGCCCAGGTGAGAGCCCATCAGCGTGATGAGGTAGGCTATCTTGAAGCAACCTGAGGGGAAAGAGGAAGGCTGAAGCTCAAAAACAAGGGCACACTGAGCCAGAAACGCCCGACAGTTTCTCAGGTCTCCATTGAAGAGTTCTGGAAGAGGTAAGCGGGGCTCCAGAGAAGTTGTAGTGAACGATGAGACAGCGCTGCTCACAGCTGAGTTACTGAGGGGCTGTAACCACTGTAACCCCACAGCCCAAACTCCATCCCTCCTCTCTCTCTCCCGCTCCTCCTCTCTCTCTCCCTCTCTCCCTACCACACCTCTATCTCCCTCTCCCCCTCTCCCTCCCTCCCTCCCCCTCTCTCTCTCCCTCCCTACCCCATCCATCCCTCCCTCCCTCTCCCCCCTCCCCTCTCCCCCCACTCGCTCCCTCCTCCTCCTAACCCCTCCAGATTCCAGTCTCACGCTCATACCGTGGAGCTGGTCTTCATTCCCGTGAGGAGTTTGCCCATGGTCGTGGTGGGACCTCTGACCTTGAACGACATAACGTTGCTGCTGCTCCTGATCAGATGAGGCTGTCAGCTAGTGTTTTGCTCACTGCCCTCCTTCACGTCTAACTTGATCATGGCTCTGGGAGTGTGGACAGTATTGGACCCGCTGGCCGTCTTTGTAGTGGGTGCCATCCTGGGGGTAAGTCACTTAAAATAACTTGGACACCCGTGCTCTCTTTAAATAGGAAGTTCACTTTATCTTGGCAAAGTGACTTTAGAAGTTAGAAAACACACACAGAAGGATCTGTATCTTTTTGTGGATCCCCTTGTCTGTCTGAAAGAACGCCACCGTCAAATGACTTTCAGTTGATTATGAGGAATGTGAAAACCACTGCATAGAGGTTGATAAAGGGTTCTTTGATAGCCACACAGTGTATTATGGTGTTTTATTAGTCATCCTGGGTATTTGCTCTTGAATTTCAATAACCACCATGCACCGTAAACAAACATAATTTATCATCCAAAGAGAACTATGTCTAACACACACATGTACTGTCCAATTTGATCCTATGGTTAATCATCATATTAATGAAGAGAGGGTAGCACAGTGTTGTATTTCCTCACATAATGGAATACCACAGAGGTCCTTGACAAATGCACGTCCAACCAAACCCTTTTACCAGGTTTCCTGCAGATTTCACTGTAGATGTACTGTCCTTTGCTTCAATGTATTTCATCTCGTATGCACAGTAGTATGCCCTATGTAAAATGTATGCATGCATTACTGTTGCTTAGGATAAAAGTGTATGCTAAATACCAAATATGATATTATATTTTACAGTAGATACAGACTCAGTTGATGATGGTGTGTCCAGCGTCTGTCCTACAGTGCAGAGTCTCCCATCAGTTGATGGTTGTATTATGGCAATGTGGTTGTATGGTGATGGTTTTCTGTCTGTCCAGCGTACAGTGCAGATTCTGGTACTGGTACTTCTACCGGACTGACCGTTCGGGCTGGTCATCACCCTCTTCCTCTACACCGTCCTCTTCCTCGACACCGTCATCTTCTTCGACAACGTCGTCCTCCTCCTCTCCGCCGCCACCATCCTCTACCTCTACTTCCTCAGGTCAGCACACTCAGTTCACTTCAGTTTAATTTATTGAATCTTTTCAGATATCTTTAGCAAAACATGTTTGAGGCATAACACTAATATAAATCAAGATACAGTTAATTTAGATGTTGAATTTGGCCTTCAGTCATAGATGCGTGACACATATGACACCATGGATGAATGTGTATCTTGCCTCCTCTACTGACAATGTCAGATGAAACTAGACATGTGTTTCTAATGTCTAATTTCATCTTTCACCTGCTTTTAATGATATTATGCTGTGTTTCTAATGTATAGTTTAATCTTTGGCATTATCAATAGAGGAGGCAAGATATACAGACATCCATGCGGGCATACATTATGGCTACCTAGTGGCATAGTGGTCTAAGGCACTACACATCAGTGCAAAAGGAAGTCCCTGGTTTGAATCCAGGATGTATCAAATCTGGCTGTGATTTGGAGTCCCATAGGGCAGAGCGCAATTGGCTGGGCTAGGCCGTCATTGTAAATAATAATTTGTTCTTAACTGACTTGCCGAGTTAAATAAAGGTAAAAAAAATATATATGTGCCATGAATCTATGACTGAAGGCCAAATTCAAATGATGATGTTTCAAATTAACTGTATCTTGTCACTACTTCGATTGATATGAGTTTAACATGTTCACCTCCGCAGGGCTAGGGTTTTCATGTAGCTTAACATCCACAGGGCTAGGGTTTTCATGTAGCTTAACATCCCCAGGGCTAGGGTTTTCATGTAGCTTAACATCCCCAGGGCTAGGGTTTTCATGCAGCTTAACATCCACAGGGCATGGGTTTTCATGTAGCTTAACATCCACAGGGCTTGGGTTTTCATGTAGCTTAACATCCACAGGTCTAGGGTTTTCATGTAGCTTAACATCCACAGGGCTAGGGTTTTCATGTAGCTTAACATCCCCAGGGCTAGGGTTTTCATGTAGCTTAACATCCACAGGGCATGGGTTTTCATGTAGCTTAACATCCACAGGGCTTGGGTTTTCATGTAGCTTAACATCCACAGGTCTTGGGTTTTCATGTAGCTTAACATCCCCAGGGCTAGGGTTTTCATGTAGCTTAACATCCCCAGGGCTAGGGTTTTCATGTAGCTTAACATCCCCATGGCTAGGGTTTTCATGTAGCTTAACATCCCCAGGGCTAAGGTTTTCATGTAGCTTAACATCCCCAGGGCTACGGTTTTCATGTAGCTTAACATCCCCAGGGCTAGGGTTTTCATGTAGCTTAACATCCCCAGGGCTAGGGTTTTCATGTAGCTTAACATCCCCAGGGCTACGGTTTTCATGTAGCTTAACATCCCCAGGGCTAGGGTTTTCATGTAGCTTAACATCCACAGGGCTAGGGTTTTCATGTAGCTTAACATCCACAGGTCTTGGGTTTTCATGTAGCTTAACATCCCCATGGCTAGGGTTTTCATGTAGCTTAACATCCCCAGGGCTAGGGTTTTCATGTAGCTTAACATCCCCAGGGCTACGGTTTTCATGTAGCTTAACATCCCCAGGGCTAGGGTATTCATGTAGCTTAACATCCCCAGGGCTAGGGTTTTCATGTAGCTTAACATCCCCAGGGCTAGGGTTTTCATGTAGCTTAACATCCACAGGGCTAGGGTTTTCATGTAGCTTAACATCCACAGGTCTTGGGTTTTCATGTAGCTTAACATCCACAGGGCTTGGGTTTTCATGTAGCTTAACATCCACAGGGCTAGGGTTTTCATGTAGCTTAATATCCACAGGGCAAGGGTTTTCATGTAGCTTAACATCCCCAGGGCTAGGGTTTTCATGTAGCTTAACATCCACAGGGCATGGGTTTTCATGTAGCTTAACATCCACAGGGCTTGGGTTTTCATGTAGCTTAACATCCACAGGTCTTGGGTTTTCATGTAGCTTAACATCCCCAGGGCTAGGGTTTTCATGTAGCTTAACATCCCCAGGGCTAGGGTTTTCATGTAGCTTAACATCCCCATGGCTAGGGTTTTCATGTAGCTTAACATCCCCAGGGCTAAGGTTTTCATGTAGCTTAACATCCCCAGGGCTACGGTTTTCATGTAGCTTAACATCCCCAGGGCTAGGGTTTTCATGTAGCTTAACATCCCCAGGGCTAGGGTTTTCATGTAGCTTAACATCCCCAGGGCTAGGGTTTTCATGTAGCTTAACATCCCCAGGGCTAGGGTTTTCATGTAGCTTAACATCCACAGGGCTAGGGTTTTCATGTAGCTTAACATCCACAGGTCTTGGGTTTTCATGTAGCTTAACATCCCCATGGCTAGGGTTTTCATGTAGCTTAACATCCCCAGGGCTAGGGTTTTCATGTAGCTTAACATCCCCAGGGCTACGGTTTTCATGTAGCTTAACATCCCCAGGGCTAGGGTATTCATGTAGCTTAACATCCCCAGGGCTAGGGTTTTCATGTAGCTTAACATCCCCAGGGCTAGGGTTTTCATGTAGCTTAACATCCACAGGGCTAGGGTTTTCATGTAGCTTAACATCCACAGGTCTTGGGTTTTCATGTAGCTTAACATCCACAGGGCTTGGGTTTTCATGTAGCTTAACATCCACAGGGCTAGGGTTTTCATGTAGCTTAAGATCCACAGGGCAAGGGTTTTCATGTAGCTTAACATCCCCAGGGCTAGGGTTTTCATGTAGCTTAACATCCACAGGGCATGGGTTTTCATGTAGCTTAACATCCCCAGGGCTAGGGTTTTCATGTAGCTTAACATCCCCAGGGCTAGGGTTTTCATGTAGCTTAACATCCCCAGGGCTAGGGTTTTCATGTAGCTTAACATCCCCAGGGCTACGGTTTTCATGTAGCTTAACATCCCCAGGGCTAGGGTTTTCATGTAGCTTAACATCCACAGGGCTAGGGTTTTCATGTAGCTTAACATCCACAGGTCTTGGCTTTTCATGTAGCTTAACATCCCCATGGCTAGGGTTTTCATGTAGCTTAACATCCCCAGGGCTAGGGTTTTCATGTAGCTTAACATCCCCAGGGCTACGGTTTTCATGTAGCTTAACATCCCCAGGGCTAGGGTTTTCATGTAGCTTAACATCCCCAGGGCTAGGGTTTTCATGTAGCTTAACATCCCCAGGGCTAGGGTTTTCATGTAGCTTAACATCCACAGGGCTAGGGTTTTCATGTAGCTTAACATCCACAGGTCTTGGGTTTTCATGTAGCTTAACATCCACAGGGCTTGGGTTTTCATGTAGCTTAACATCCACAGGGCTAGGGTTTTCATGTAGCTTAATATCCACAGGGCACGGGTTTTCATGTAGCTTATCATGTTCACATCCACAGGGCTAGGGTTTTTATGTAGCTTAACATCCACAGGGCTAAGATTTTCATGTAGCTTAACATCCACTGGGCTAAGGTTTTCGTGTAGCATAACATCCACAGGGCTAGGGTTTTCATGTAGCTTAATATCCACAGGGATAGGGTTTTCATGTCATTTCATTGTATACGTACTCTAGTTTATATAGTGCTCTAACAATATTGGTATATTCCATTGCTTCAGAACCCATGTCATAGTTGAATTCGGAATTATCATTGAGATATTTTGGGATGGACCAGCCTATGGGGACACCCTGCCAATGAAGACTAAAACCTCTCTGTAACACTCACACTCTTGTACCCACTCCAAGATAACTCCAACCCCCAGAACCATTCAATTGGTGTGTGCGCTTGTGCTTATGTGTGTGTTTTCCCTCAAACAAGTGTTGATCTAAATCGGTTTTGATTTTAGAGTGTTATGCTTAAAGCGAACTGCCACACACGGTTGTCAAATGAAACGGAGCTCCGTAGTCAGTCAGGGAAGATCTGAAGCATGGCTAATTCCGAACTAGGTAGATTTCTTTTTACATAGCGTGAATATGTAAAATCCTTCTATCACGCGATTAGTTGATATGGTGTGTGGCTATGCATGGTGGATCTTTGTGTGAGATCCATATTGAGGTGCCTTGCTGCTACAGTAGACGAACGGTGAACGTTTGAACAACGTTTGTGCTGCTCGTCAGATGAAGTCTATCAGATTGAGGTCACCCATGCTGGAACGTTAGCAGAACGTTAGCAGAACGTTAGCGCAGAACATCAGCCATTGAGAGTGGTGCCTTTCAATATATGTTTTACTAATTGAAGTTAGGGCTAGATGTCAATTAGTGGATGTTACACCTGAGGAGGTCAAAGTGAACCTGTTTTATACAACATGTAGTGTGGAATTGTTCTATTTGGCTCTCCTTCAGCCATTCATTTGTTCTCTGGAAGTGAGGCAACACTCTTTTACACAATGGAAATGCTTTCTGTGTGTGTGTGTGTGTGTGTGTGTGTGTGTGTGTGTGTGTGTGTGTGTGTGTGTGTGTGTGTAGTAAAATACTGTTTCATGACCATCCTCAAAGTTGTGTGTTTTCATACCCTGAAATTAGACCGAATTCCATTAACATCTCAGCATGTAAGATATCCTCGATTGAGGGAATCAGGTTGGAATCGGGTCCGAGGAAGAAAAAGAGGTTACCATCTAATTTTCATGTAAGCGGCCGCTTATCGGCTCGGTACTAAATGGACCAGCAGCCCATAATAATGATTTCTCAGTCGCCAGGCGGATTGTATTGAATGTAGGGCACGAGGCCGAGGAGGGCTGATCATTTTATGGGTTACACGTTATTATTGGCTGTCAGAGGGAGAGCTCTGACACAGCTCGTGACCTATATATTTTTTAAAAAGGCCTGGAGCTATATGTATAGATAGAATGAAATGTTTTCTTAATTACATTTTAGGCAGCCTTGATACATTAGCTGCAAAAAAAACATTATTATTATTATTTCTTTGTATTATTTTACACCAAAACTTCACAAATAGAGAGGATGTGATATGACATTGATAGTGCTGCAATTACATTGGAATGATTACAAGGTAAAGAAGAGGGAAATGGTCTCCCTTTTTGTATTGGTATTGAGAGGGGTCCTTTGAATGACCACTGACTGACTGTTTGTTTGTGTGTGTGTGTGTGTGTGTGTGTGTGTGTGTGTGTGTGTGTGTGTGTGTGTGTGTGTGTGTGTGTGTGTGTGTGTGTGTGTGTGTGTGTGTGTGTGCTAGGGGCTGAGACACACACACACACACACTGAATGGGCTGAACCATCTCTGCACCTCCTCTCTGGTTAGAAGGCTAACAGGGCAGGAGGTCAGCTATACTGTATGACTCCCTATGTGGGATAGAGATATTATAGAATTTAATGATTTGATCTCTGCACACATGATTTTTTTTAAACGTATATAATTTACATGATTGATACATATTAATTAGCAGCTACCATTTAACAGATAAGGCCCATGTTGGACAGAAGTTCTGCCAAACATATTGTGCATATCCAAGGCATTCCCACAATGAACCATGAATCCCTCTTAGAAAGAGGCGCATAAATGAATGAAAAGAGCATGTCTGATGAATGCAAGCTATTCTTATGTCTGGGATCAGAGAACTACAGATGAGTAGCAAGCTCTCCCCAGAGCTCTGGATAGGACTGATGCTGGGTTCAAAGCTCTATCTATCCAGTATCCTTGTATACAGCTAGCTATCCTTGATGTTAGTTTATTTGAGAACTGATTACCCCTTGACCGCAGAGAATCTCTCTAGTACGGGTAAAGGTTTTGCGCTTTTGATGATTGGCTGTTGTCTTTGTGGGCTGTCGGTTGTGGAAATAGCTTGCCGTGTGATGCTCTGTCACCTAGAGACCCTGATCAATACGGCTTCTGGCGTGGTCATATGACTCAGACCACCTCATCAGACGAATGCTCAATCAGCAGCCAATAGCAACCAATCCTCTGGCCGCCATCTTTGAAGTGCCTTCCTCTAGAGTCTCCTGTGATCTTGATTGTTCCATACCGCCCACTCACCCCTTAACCCCTTCTAACTAACAAGTAGCCTGACTCCCACTCACCCCGTCTAACTAACAAGTAGTCTGCCTCCCACTCACCCCCTTCTAACTAACAAGTTGCCTGCCTCCCACTCACCCCCTTCTAAATAACAAGTAGTCTGACTCCCACTCAACCCCTTCTAACTAACAAGTAGCCTGCCTCCCACTCATCCCGTCCAACTAACAAGTAGCCTGCCTCCCACTCACCCCCTTCTAACTAACAAGTAGCCTGCCTCCCACTCACCAAGGCTATGCCTGCATTCTGATCTTCTCTGTTCTGCATTGGATTCTACTGACAGATCATACTAAGTGTAGAATGAGATGCTTAATGCAATTAATCAAATGTTTTCTGCTACCCTGGTCGCCATGGCTTTAGATATAAGCACTAGATAACATAGAAACGTCGAAGCTTCATTCAATAGTGCCAAGGCTCGTCACATGAAATGGAACGTTGTTCTGAAAGTCAGGGAACCGGTTTGTGAAACGGTTGCCAACGTGACGTAAACGTTAGTACAACCAGGATGTGAGGTTGGTTTGTCATCTGACAAGCCGAGGAAACCATGGTTACAGTCATGAACTTTGACACCGGTGGGCGGAGTAGGGCAATGTTGTTGCTAGTTTTGACAATTGACCCTTGATGAACTTTTAAGGAAGAAAGAGTTGCAGACAGCGATGGTTCGTGGCTTGTCTCCTCCCGCCCCTTCTTTCCCCCCAGACTCCACGACGAGGGCCGCTTGCTGGACATCTTCCAACGCCTCAACGCGGCGGAGGGATCCTACTTCGTACTTCGGAACTTGGAGGTGTCCAACCAGGAACTGGATTACATCGTCCAGAATGCCGAGCAGTGGAGCGGCTTCAACGGAGAGAGACGCAAGGTGAGCCATTTAGCCCGCCTGGACCTACTGCACAAAACACACCAACCACTACTGTTGTACCTGTTTCACAATATTGTGCCGACCCCAACCAAGCTACACTGGCTCACATATTTTCCTTACACATTCTTCTTCTCAGGACGGTTCCAGCAACTATGGTGGCCAGCTAAGTACAGCTTGGTTTAGCTCCGTTTGGTTTGGCTCAGTTTGGTTTAGCTCCGTTTGGTTTGGCTCCGTTTGGTTTGGCTCAGTAGTGTAAAAAGGCCTTTCTGTTGGTTACTTCACCCCAGCCCAGGCCTCCTACTCTCTGCGATCCTCGAGTCCTAAGTGTTTAATTGGATTAATGGTTGTTTTCTTACTGAGAGGATGAGCAGAAAGGCCCTGTTGATTCTATTCCATTAGATTTTGCCATCTAACAGGCAGAGACATTGTGTTTGGTTGTCTGTAACCCGCAAGTCATGCCCACTAGGGTCTAGGACCAAGGGGACAAGGGGATTGCCTAGAGAGGGAACTAGAAAGAGTGGCCAAGATGGACGCCTTAACCAAGATATTAAGTCCTAAGAAGATACATATAATAAGCTTGTTTTTATATATTTTTCTTTAGTTACATTTCAGAAAGCCATCTCAAAGGTCTTCAGCTCCATTCTAATTAGTACAAGATAATTACCAAAACAGAAACTTGGATAACCTCGGCTGCCTGATTAGTCTGTGGAAACCAATTTCCAAAGATATTTCATTAAAGAAAGACTTCTCAATCAACACGCACGCACGCACGCACACACACACACACACACACACACACACACACACACACACACACACACACACACACACACACACACACACACACACACACACACACACACACACACACACACACACACACACACACACACACACACACTGGCAACAGGCATTTGGTTAATGTGAACTAAGCGTGGACAAATTGATGTCACAAGGTTGTGTGTGGGGGACATTCCAGTTTGCATAAAAAACAACGTTCCCATGAAATTATTCTCATCTGAGGGAAGCTGTCGTCTTCTGACGGACACTATGGGTTGACGAGGATGACATGACGATCACACCGTATTAGCATGTAACCACGTCGATGGGGAATCTATGCATAGTGATTGAAAATGTGACTTCTGTAGATAAGGAAATAGAACATGGCAATCCAACTCTCTTTCATTTAGTCTGTAGGATTTGTTAGTGGCGTACATCTCTTTATTAACCCTCTCTCTCTCTCTCTAGTTCATACACACCCAAACTGCTACAGCTTGTAGTCTAATACAGCCTCTAAAACTATTTAGTGGCTTTCTGATGACAGATTTGTTAATTGTCAACCAAGGTATATTCATTTGATTTGCCTGTAAGTGAAAGATCATCGCTGTTTCGTTTAGAAAATGATAATATTTTGATCTGATGTGATTAAAACATGTCTTGTATTTATACTCCATTTCTGTAGAACAAAGTATGTTGATGTTACCATGAGTCAATGAAACCACAAAAACTCCCAGCCCAGCAATGTGCCCTTATAACTTTTGGACTGTAATCTGTGCCATGCCAAGATGACTGACCGATAGGAGTATTTGTGGTTCTCACAGTCTTTTGTGGTTCTCAATGCCTCACTACGACTTCAGTGGGTTATTGAAAATCATTCAAAGACATTCTGTCCATACAAGTCAATATACACCGAACAAAAATATAAACGCAACATGCAACAATTTCAATTGAACTCAGACAAATTAAATGAATTCATAAGGCCTTAATCTATGGATTTCACATGACTGGGAATACAGATACAGTATGTATCTGTTGGTCACAGAAACCTTTAAAAAAAGGCAGGGGCGTGGAACAGAAAACCAGTCAGTATCTGGTGTGACCACCACTTGCCTCATGCAGCGTGACACATCTCCTTCACATAGAGTTGATCAGGCTGTTGATTGTGTATTGTGGAATGTTGTTCCACTCCTTTTCAATTGCTGTGAGAAGTTGCTGGATATTGGTGGGAACTGGAATACGCTGTCGTACACGGCGACCCAGTGCATCCCAAACATGTTCAATGGGTGACATGTCTGGTGAATATGCAGGCCATGGAAGAACTCGGACATTTCCATCTTCCAGGAATGAACTGTGTTTGTTGTCCGTAGCTTATGCCTGCCTATAACATAACCCCACCGTCACCATGGGGCACTCTGTTTACAACATTGACATCAGCAAACCGCAAACCGTACGCCCACACAACACCATACATGCTATTTACCATCTGGCTGGTACAGTTGAACCTGGGATTCATCCGTGAAGAACACACTTCTCCAGCGTGCCAGATGCCATCGAAGGTGAGCATTTGCCTACTGAAGTCAGTTACGACACTAAATTACAGTCAGGCCAAAACCCTGGTGAGGACGACTAGCGCACAGATGATCTCCCTGAGACGGTTTCTGACAGTTTGTGCAGAATTACTCGGTTGTGCAAATCCACAGTTTCATCAGCTGTCCGGGTGTCTTGTCTCAGAAGGTCCCACAGGTGAAGAAGCCAGATGTGGAGGTCCTGGGCTGACGTGGTTACACATGGTCTGCAGTTGTGAGGCCGGTTGGACATACTGCCAAATTCTCTAAAACGACGTTGGAGGCAGGTTATGGTAGAACATTTTACATTCCATTATCTGGCAACAGCTCTGGTGGACATTCCTACAGTCAGCATGCCAATTGCCTGCTCCCTCGAAAATGGAGACATCTGTGGCATTGTGTTGTGTGACATAACTGTTGCACTCTCGACAACCACTGTGATTATTATTATTTGACCCTGCTGGTCATCTATGAACATTTGAACATTTTGGCCATGTTCTGTTATAATCTCCACTGGGTACAGCCAGAAGAGGACTGGCCACCCCTCATAGCCTGGTTCCTCTCTAGGTTTCTTCCTAGGTTCTGGCCTTTCTAGGGAGTTTTTCCTAGCAAAATATTAGTCATCATATACTGTCATTGTCATGATGGAGCTAATGTGTAGGTGAGACTATGCTTCTACACCTGCATTGCTTGCTGTTTGGGGTTTTAGCCTGGGTTTCTGTACAGCACTTTGTGACATTAGCTGATGTAAGAAGGGCTTTATAAATACATTTGAATGATTGATTGATTGATTGACAACTACACATTTCAGAGTGGCCTTTCATTGCCCCCAGCACAAGGTTCAACTGTGTAATGATCATGCTGTTGATGTGCCACACCAGTTAGGTGGATGGATTGTCTTGGCCAATGACAACATGCTCACTAACAGGGATGCTAACACATTTGTGCCCCAAATTTGAGAGAAATCATATTTTTGTGCATATGGAATATTTATGGATATTTTATTTCAGCTCATGAAACATGGGACCAGCACTTTACTTGTTGCATTTACATTTTGGTTCAGTATAGTTCATCAATCACTGTCATTGTCATGATGGAGCTAATGTGTAGATGAGACTATAGTCACTCCTTGAACCGTCCTCCTGCCCCTCGCTGAACATTACAGGAGATGCAACCTCAGTTGGTGCAGTTACTAAAGTAATACTAATTTTGATAGGCATGTTGACTGGATAGAAATTGTGCCTCGCTTTCTTCTGAGACTTTGAGAGAAATCATCGCCCCATAGTTTGTGATTAAGAAAATTCTTACATTTAGCCTGATGACGTCTCACAGTTTTCCTCATACATGTCCCTACATTACATACTGTATATTTTCAAGCTGCACTGCAAGAATTACAGCATACTTCATATTGTCCCTAATTTGGCTTTATTGAACTGATAAAAAGCTAACGCATTAAACATTTTTGCCAGCGTGATGCAAATTTAGGGTTATTGCGTTTTATGATTTTTACATTATTCAGGCTGGGGATTTTTCACTGAAATAAGATGGGCTGTGGCATTATTTTATAATTATTGGAGCAATTTTTCCCATGCAAAAAAGGGTCACTTTCCTAACTCAGCAAAGACATATCCCTATTAAACTAATTTGCCTACATGCAAATTTGTAATTTTTCCCTCATTAACTATTTATCAGAGACAAGAAAAAATATATTCATGCAGGAGAGAGGGGAGCAGCCCGACAGAGCTGAAACTAATATTTTGCAACTCTAATGATTTTTTGCATCCTTAATTAGATAGAATAAGGTTGATATGATTAGGTCAGGATGTAGTGTTTTTCATTAAAAATACATTTTAGAAACTGTATTCCAAATGTGCCCTCGCAATTAAATAATGAATCCAACGAGTTTCTTATTACGGACCCAATTAATATGAGAGTGGAGGGCGTAATTTGAATAACAATGAGCCACAAGGCCAAGAGAGAAGGAGGGAAGAAGGGATAAAGAAAGAGAGGGAAACAGAGATATTCACAGGTACAGTATAGTCATTGTGTGACGGGACACAGAATGTTTTGAGGGTCAAGGTGATTCTCTTTACCGGTCCCCAGACACAGCTCATAATCTAACTATTTCTACACTATAAACAGAGATATTCACAGGTACAGTATAGTGATTGTGTGACGGGACACAGAATGTTTTGAGGGTCAAGGTGATTCTCTTCACCTGTCCCCAGGCACAGCTCATACGAGCGAGAATTTGAAACTAAGCAAAGACAACCTCAAAAAGGCAGACATATTTAGTTTTCTCTCTGATAGAATGTAACTACACGGTTCAACACTGACTCTGAACAAGGTTCAATCCAGCACAAGGAAATGGGAGAGGGTAATGGCGTCGTTGACTAAATCCAGTTTCCTCTCATGGTTCCTTCTGCCATATTTCGGACACAATCCTTCCTACCGTTTACTGTACATGTGACGTTATTTCCCTCAGCGCTAAAACAATAAAAGAAGAATCCATGTTCAGTAATAAATCTGCAAATGATCCTATTATTGTCGAACTTGTAATTCTCACGAGCCAATCGTAAAACATAATCTGATTGAACTTTCTTACCAATTAACTTTATGTTACTGGTCTACCAGGTCATAATGTGTACAATCTATTGCTGGAAGCCTTGGAGATACAGGTGGTGACATGAGATAAAAGTGCCAACCGTTGAGCGGATCCTATATGGATGAGTAGGCCTAGCTACACTTACTGTACACCTGAGAAGCAATTTGATCTGAACACTTGTGGAGGAAGCAGAGTTTCCATCAGTCTTATTACCTAGTTGATGGGGATGGATACACCCAGTCGCCGATTTCATCTCTTAGATCATCTACATCTACACCAATGTCCAAGTTCCTCTCATTTGGTTGCGTTTAAAATGTCTCTAGTTCCAGGGAAGTTACAACGGATGCCAGCCTGAGTACCTTCTGTGTTAGTTAGCACACGACTGTAGGAATCTACAGCAACCAAAAAACTCATAGTGGAGCTCAGCTTGGTCGGTAATGAGCACATTAATTATGTAGAGGCACTGATGCAGATGGACCTAATTGTCTGCCGTCACCCTCTTTGATTACTGTACCTGGAAGGGAGGTGTTCATTTCAGTAATACTTAAGCAGGTACGCAAACAGTTTTTTCAGAGTGGGGGCCGTGACAGTGACGGAGGAGAGCCCTACCTCACTGTAGTCGTCCTCGTAGTCGTTATTCACCAGAAGTTTCTGGGTGACATTGCGCTAATGGGAGTCGTCGTCTAGTTGATGGCCCCGGAGATGTTTTTGCAACCAAACGGCAGTCGACAACATCATGGCACCGGCGTTTGTCTCCGTATGTCTAGGTAATGGGTTACCGGGAGCGAATTTGGGGGAACACCCAAGGTGCTTTGCAAAACATGTTTGTGGGGGGGGGGTAAACCTGTCGAGGTAAGGATGGCACAGATTGGAGCTCTAATGATAACTGGGCCCGGGAGGCTCGCTGCGATCTCCCTCCTAATCTATACTAGGTTCCTCATGTTACCACTTGACCAGATTTCAGCCTCACTTTCTCACTCAACGTAACTTCTTACCTTGTAGGAATTACCATAACACACCTTTTGAATTGACCATTAAAATGTTTTTCTCTTTATCCTGTATCTGTTTCAGCCCTCTCAACAATGTCCTTGGATCTACTTAAAAACAATGCTGCAAACCCTCTGAGTCCAGAGAACTCCTAAGCAGGCGGTCAGATGATACGTGTCATTATTGATATTCACCAGACTGTCTGAACCTTGCCATCTCAACCCAACCTCGCTTATGTACAGTACAGTAAAACGAGACTGCATAGGAGTTCCGAGACGACCTCTTCCTCCACCCCCACTAAGGGAACAGGCCCCGTCACCGCAAAACAGGGGAGAGTTAGACCACAACGAGAAGTTCCAGGAACCGTTTATCACAGGAACAATAGCCCAGAGAGCCCCCTTACAGGAACCCAAAACAGGAACACAGGAAGTGGAAAAGAGCTGCCTTGGTAATAGAGGAGTGGTCATCTTGAATCGATGGGGGTAGTGGGGGGGTCACAAAGGGCAGCTCCCCCATCACCGCTCACACCCCCCCATAGAGTGGGGTGTGTGTGTGAGTGTGTGCGTGCCTGTGTGTGTGTCTGTGTGTGTTGCATTAGGTCTGAGAGTGGCTTCTTCAATTACAGGGGGCTATTAGTGGACAGTGCTGTGAGTCTCCGTGGCCCCGGGCTACAGCAGCCAGCCAGCCAGCTAGCCAGCCAGCCAGGCAGGCAGAGTGAACACGAGCACAACCGCTCCACTGGCTGCTGCATTAGAGTGCTCAATATGAGATGTGACTGCAAAGGGTACATGACTGTGTTGGTGAAAAGGTCACGGACTTTGGGGGGCAGTAATGTGTGAAAGCGCTGCAGTCGCACAATGGTTAAAGAAAGAAAGAAAACATATATAGAAGTCCCCCCCCCTCCCCACTCTCAAAACACTGCAGCTCTGCCTCCATTTGTTAGTACCTCTACATTCACCCAGGGCAACCATGTCGAAAGGGTTAGCAGCTGATTCACCGAAGATCCCTCACATCTCTGACAAAGTGTCTGTTTGCCTAAAAAGAGATGCAGCCGTTGTTGTAATTGTAGCTATTGTTGTAATTGTAGCTATTGTTGTAATTTCAGCCATTGTTGTAATTTCAGCCGTTGTTGTAATTTCAGCCGTTGTTGTAATTTCAGATATTGTTGTAATTTCAGCAGGAGTTGTAATTGTAGCTATTGTTGTAATTTCAGCCATTGTTGTAATTTCAGCCGTTGTTGTAATTTCAGCCGTTGTTGTAATTTCAGCAGCTGTTGTAATTGCAGCCGTTGTTGTAATTTCAGCAGCTATTGTAATTGTAGCTATTGTTGTAATTTCAGCCGCTGTTGTAATTGCAGCCGTTGTTGTAATTTCAGCAGCTATTGTAATTGTAGCTATTGTTGTAATTTCAGCTGATGTTGTAATTGCAGCCCTTGTTGTAATTGCAGCCCTTGTTATAATTGTCGGCTTGTTATGTGCAGTCCATGTATTTACAGAGTTGGGCCAACTCATTTTGAATATTTTCCTAATCCTAGACATTCAATTACAAACCATTATTTCAATATTCCTCGTGTATTGTTAATGAGACACTAACATGGCTGCCATACAATGTTGTAGTGTCATGTAAATTCATCATATTGCAGAATTCTCAAAGTGTCAACTCTCTAAATGCATGTCTCTGGGTATGTGTCCTTCTCTGACACTGAACCGTCCCTGTTGGCTGCTTGTGTTAGCTCCACATACCTCCTCCCAGTCCCAGGCCCGTAGAAACAGGCATCGGTGGAAAGGATCTCAGTGTTTGAACTCGTCCGTGTGAACGTTTAATTACTGGGAGTGTCAGCCTTAATGTGTCCCTCACCATTAATCCAGGAAGAGGATATTATTATCTCTCCTTCCTAAACCCTGGGCTGGCTTTTCTCTGGGAGCCCGGGATGGAGAGAGTCAGAGAGAAAGAAAGAAGGAGAGAGAGAGGGTTAGAGATAGAAAAATTACGAGATGGAGATAGACAGGAAGAGAATATGAGAGCGAGAGAGGGAGGGACAGAGAGAGAGAGAGAGAGAGAGAGAAATCCATCACATAATGAGGAAATGGGTCTGTCTGGTTAGCAGCCCCCACCCTGCACCCCCTGTCACATGACAGACAAATACAAACTAATACAAACACAGATTACTTTCCAAAGTGGATGTTTTCTACTTGCTGTTTTTTTTCTCACTTGTAAATATTTGGGGTGGGGGGGAATGGTACTTGTCTTTTCATTTCATCCTAATATGTTGTTTTCTCTGTCAGCTGTCAAAACAACGTCCAGCTGGAAGCCACAAAATGTAGTCCACATGTTGAAGTCCGGCCTCTCCCTCTGCCTGCCCGGCTCTAATGGATCCCTGGCCCATTCAATTGCAATCCATAATGCAAACCAGAAGGTAGAAATTGGACTGTCGGGAGGAGTGAGCAAGTGTTCTTTAGCTGCACACAGAAGAGCAAATGGGATTTTTAAAGAGAGCTCGTCTCGCACCGTGTTTGAGCATTTTGCGGCCTCACAGGATGAGTCTAATTTGTCTTGTGGTGGAGGGAAAGGAAATCATTTCATCTGAGGATTAGCAGGGAAGGTTTGCTTGTTCGGAGACCAATGAGATGTGCTCAATAATCTAAATAATTATTGTTTGCTCCGTTGACAAGTAGTTAATGAACAAATAATTCCTAGAAAACAGGAATTGATCTGTAGAAAGTGGTGGGGGTGGTGAGACTTGGTGGTGGAGAGTCAGTGGTCGTAGACGTTTGGATTTTATGTTAGCATTAGGATTATTCAAAGCAGTAAAATTATTAATACAATTCCGTATCCTTCTTTACAATCGTATGACACTACGAGAACTAGCATGTGAATCCATCAACTCTTTCACCTTCTGACCATCTGTTTGTTATTATTTTCTCTCCTCCTCCTGGGTTCCTTTAAAGAGTTTGACCTTGACTTTGTCCTGTGGCCCAGGGGGGGAGCAAGGCTGCTGATTGTGACAGGTGTCTAGTCTTAACAGGAACGGATGATGACATCCTCTGGAGAGATAGGTTGGAGGGACTTTAAAATCTCTTATCTCTCTCATAACCACATAGATAGATATACAGCACTGCACTGCCAAGGTGGCCCCACCATAAGCATAGAATCCCAGGTCTAATTTTGTTATCACCGGTTGTCCTCTGAAGCCTTGAAGGGCCGAACGGAATGAAACAGCTCTTAAGTGGCCGGAGAGAAAATCAAGAGAGATGTTTCACTTTAGCGCCTTTTTTTATTTTTGGCATCTCAATATCCAATAGTACAAAGTACAGTACCATAGCCTATAGGTATGTGGTACATCATGAAGAAAGCTTCATATGGGTGTGGATTTACAGGCTCCTGGTGCTATTTTGTGTGTTTTTCTCTGCTGTTTTGAACCTTATTTTGTACATAATGTTACCTCCATTGTTTCTTATGATCGAAAATAGCTTCCGGGCATAAGAAGAGTGATTACTCACCTCGAACTGGACAATAATATATTTTTTTAATGAGTTGGACGTGAAGGACCAGAACCTCCCGGACAAGGCCCAAATCCCCATCATTCGATATGAAGAGGAAACGCCGAGGTCAGAGAGCCGGATGCCTGGCGAGACTGCGTCAGCGAGTGGATATTCCGCCTTTACCTTCCGTTCTGCTGGCGAACATATAATCACTGGAGAATAAACTGGATGAGCTTTGTTCGAGACTATCCTATCAACAGGACATTCAAAACGGTACTATCCTATGTTTCACCGAGTCACGCCCTGACCTTGGAGAGCTTTTTGGTTTGGTCAGGGTGTGATTTGGGTGGGCATTCTATGTTCATTTTCTATGTTTTCTATTTCTTTGTGTTTGGCTGTGTGTGGTTCTCAATCAGAGGCAGCTGTCTATCGTTGCCTCTGATTGAGAATCATACTTAGGCATATTTTTCCCACCTGTGTTTTGTGGGTAGTTGTTTTCTGTTTTGTTTCTGCACCAGACAGGACTGTTTTGTTTTGTTCCATTTTGTTATTTTGTCTCAGTGTTCAGTTTAAATAAATTATCATGAACACGTACCACGCTGCGCTTTGGTCCACTCCTGCTTCATGCAACGATGAGCGTTACACAACGAGTCGTGGCTGAACAAGGACATGGATAATATACAGTTAGCTGGGGTTTTTTGTGCATCGCAAAATAGAACAGCAGCCTCCGGTGTGTCTCTTTGTCAACAACAGCTGGTCCGCAATCTCTAATATTAAGGAAGTCTCAAGGCTCTGCTCACCTGAGATAGAGTATTTCATGATAAGATGTAGACCATATTATTTACCAATATTTTTTTATCTATATTCTTCATAGCTGTCTATTTATCACCACAAACCAATGCTGACACTAAGACCACACTCAATGAGCTGTATACGGTCATAAGCAAACAATAAAATGCTCATCCAGAGGTGGCGCTTCTAGTGGCCGGGGACTTTAATGCAGGAAAACGGAGATCCGTTTTCAACCATAAGCCATGGCATGACAACATCTGCACTGAGCTAAAGGCTAGAGCTGCCGCATCAAGGAGAGGGACACTAATTCGGACACTTATATGAAATCACGCTACGCCCTCTGACCAACCATCAAACAGGCAAAGCATCAATACAGGACTAAGATCAAATCCTACTACACAGGCTCTGACGCTCATAGGATGTGGTGAGGCTTGAAAACTTTCACGGATTACAAAGGGAAACACAGCCCAGTCATTCGATCCAACCAGATGAGCTAAATGCCTTTTATGCTCACCTCGAGGCAAGCAACACTGAACCATAATTGAGAGCTCCAGCTGTTCCCGACGACAGGGTGATCACACTCTCCGTAGCCAATGTGAGTAAGACCTTTAAACAAGTAAAAATTCACAAGGCCGCGGGGCAAGATGGATTACCAGAATGTGCACTCAGAGCATGCGCTAACCAGCTGGCAAGTGTCTTCTCTGACATTTTCAAACTCTCCCTGACCCAGTCTGTAATACCTACATGTTTCAAGCAGACCACCATAGTCCCTGTGCCCAAGAACACCAAGGTAACCTGCCTAAATGACTACCGCCCGTACCATGTTTGTAGTCATGAAATGCTTTGAAAGGCTGGTCATGGCTCATATCAACACCATCTCAGAAAACCTGGACCCACTCCAATTCGCATACTGCCCCAACAGATCCACAGTCGACGCAATTGCTATTGGACTCTGCCCTTACCCTTTCCCACCCGGACAAAAGGAACACCTAACTAAGAATGCTGTTAATTGACTACAGCTCAGCGTTCAACACCATAGTGCCCTCAAAGCTCATCACTAAGGTAAGGACCCTGGGACTGAACACCTCTCTCTGCAACTGGATCCTGGACTTCCTGACGGGCCACTCACAGGTGGTGAGGGGTGGCAACAATACATTCACCATGCTGACCTTCAGCACGGGGGCCCCTCAGGGCATGCTTAGTCCCCTCCTTTTCACCCTGTTCACCCACAACTGCATGGCCATGCATGACTTCAACATCATCATTACGTTTGCCAACAACACGGCGGTGGTAGGCCTGATCACCAATGACGATGAGACAGCTTATAGGGAGGAGGTCAGAGACCTGGCAGAGACGCTCAGAGATTCTCCCTCAGTGTCAACAAGACAAAGGATGAGTACACCCCCATTCACATTAATGGTTCTGTAGTGAAGTGGGTCGAGAGCTTGACGTTCCTTGGTGTCCACATCACTAAGGGCCGATCATTGTCCAAACACACTAAGACAGTTTTAAAGAGGGCCTTTTCTCTCTCAGGAAAATGAAAATATTTGTCATGGGACCTCGGGTCTTCAAAAAGTTCTACAGCTGCACCATCGAGAGCATCACCACTTGGTATGGCAACTGCTCGGCATCCGACCTCAAGGCGCTACAGAGGGCAGTGCGTATTGCCCAGTACATCACAGCTTCCTGCCATCCATGACCTCTATACCAGGCGGTGTCAGGGGAAGGCCCTAAAATTTGTCAAAGACTCCAGCCAACCTAGTCATAGACTTTTCTCCCTGCTAATGCACGACAAGCTGTACTGGAGAACCAATTCTGAGACCAGAAAACTCCTTAACACGTCTACCCATCTACCCTACCCGTCTAAGCCATAAGCCTGCTGAACAGTTAACCAAATGCTACCCAGACTATTTGCATTCACCCCCTTATTTTAATATTATTTATTATAATTTTTTTGCACTGACTCTCTTGTACAGGCTCGTTGTACACTCACTGGACACACTCACACATACTGCACTGACACTCCAACACACACACACACGGACACACACACACAAAACACACACACACATACATATTGACACCACACATAAACACATAGGTTCACATTCCTTCACAATCTTCACATGTACGCTGCTGCTATTCTTTTTATTATCTATGCATAGTCACTTTACGCTACCTACATATTACCTCGACTAACCAGTGCACCAGCACATTGACTCGGTAACGGTACGCATTTTATACAGCCTCGTTATAGTAATTTTATTTTTGTGTTACTGTTTTTCCTTTAGTTTATTGAGCACATTTTTCATACAGGCTCGTAAGTAACCATTTATGATAAGGTCTACTACACGTGTTGTATTCGGCGCATGTGACAAATAACATTTGATTTGAAGATTTAATATCAACCATTTTGTTTGTCATCAGTTATAACTAGCTAGGGTCCTTTTTTTCGGAATTTCAGCCTGAATTTCCGCCTGACTGACGTGCCCAAAGTAAACTGCCTGTTACTCAGGCCCAGAAGCCAGGATATGCATATAATTGGTAGCATTGGCCAGAAAACACTTTGAAGTTTGTATAAATGTTAAAATAATGTACGAGACTATAACACAATTGATATGGCAGGCGAAAATCCAAGGAAAACCAACCAGAATTGTGTCTTATATTGGCTGAAAGCTTAAATTCTTGTTAATCTAAATGCACTGAGCGATTTACAGTAGCTATTACAGCAAAAACATGCCATGCGATTGTTTGAAGACGGCGCCCGACATCAAAATATTTTTCCACCGGCACAGGTTTCATACATTCACATAACGATTAAATATTCACTTACTTTTTTAAATCGTCCTCTGATTTGTCATCCAAAGGGTCCCAGGTATAACATGTAGTGTCGTTTTGTTAGATAAAATGCTTCTTTATATCCCAAAAAGTCGGTTTAGTCGGGGCCATCGAATTGAGTAATCCACTCGTTCAACTTGCAGAGAAAGTCATCCGAAAATCAACCCCTAATCTTTGTTTCATAGAGACAAAATACATAGCCTCAAATGTAATCAAACTATAAGATTTATTTTGGAACGAAGTATGTTCAATAGGAAACCGATTTTAGCAGGTGCTTAATGTCTTCATGGTGCGCGCAAACAATATTTTCCAAGACTTGTCCTTGTACTAAAATTGTTTTTCCTTATTAGTTTTTGAAGTTACAAGCCTGAAACCTTGGACATAGACTGCGGACACCCTGTGGAAGCCATAGAAATTGCATCCAGGGAGCTACTTTTCAATATGACCTTTCTCTTGCATTTCTAAGAGAATGGTATCTCAAAAACAAAATGTCCAGTTGATTTTTCTTTGGCTTTTCTCCTACCATATCTATTGTGTTGTATTCTCCTACATTATATTAACATTTCTACAAACTTTAAAGTGTTTTCTTTCCAATGGTATCAATTATATGCATATCCTGGCTTCAGGGTCTGAGCTTCAGACAGTTTACTTTGGGCACGTCATTCAAGCAGGAAGTGGAGAAAAAGGGGCCTAGCCCTATGAATTAATGTGTTAATGAGTGGTCGCCGTGCCGTGTAGCTTCTATGGTGTCATCGTATTGAGATAGTTGCCTATGGAGTATCCATAATTCTACAAACTATGCATTAGATGGATCAGATGTCACCTTCATCTCTCTCAGTTAATGCCATGACACCACAACACAACAACACCAACAACACACCAACAACACAACAAACTTGGAGAAACCATTAAAGGCATAGTGGTTCAGTTTTGGTGAAGGGTACTGCTATTGGAGTTGTTTGTGCAATGAGTTGTCATTATTTCCCCCCTGCGAGAAAAAAAGGAGATTAGTAACAGTGAATTATGCGTATTTTATTTCCTGGAATATCTCAAACTCGAGATGCTATCTCGCTAAAACCCTTTTAAAGTCATTACATTTATGCAGACTGTATGCAAATATTCATTGTTACTTGTTTATCTTTTTCTAGAAGTCAAATTTTAAAAGGAGGCAAAACTGGGTGTTTTATGAGCACACTGAAGTTTAGGATTATTCAAGTAGTTAAGAATAAATTGCCCCATACGCACAATAATGAGGGTGCAGAGACAAAAATAAACATGTAGTATACTGTATCAGCCCTACTATACATAATACCAATAGGTATGTGCATTTAACCAGACACATGCATTGTAGCCGAGCCAAATCAGACGAGCACTGGAGATGCGTCCATTTTAAAGCTGTCCCAATTACACAAACAGACTGGCCCCTTATTGAGCACAATGTCGACAATAATAGTGGATATATTTCCATCCTAATGGCTGGCGTTGGCCTGGGTTATCCATGCGTATGTATGGCCCCTCTCTGATTCCTGATCAGTGACTCTGCATGGGAGCTCCATCTACACAGCAGCAGTAGCAGCAGGCTTGGCGGCCCGGTCCTCTCCTGCCAACCTTTTCTCTGAATGCAGCGCTGGGGAAAAGAGCCTTGAACTCTCTGCCGAAGCACGGTGGAATTCTCAGCTCAGACAGCCTCCCCTCCTCCAAGGCCCACACGCCCTCAGATCCTGGTGTGTGATTGTGTGTGATTGTGTGTGATTGTGTGTGATTGTGTGTGTGTGTGTGTGTGTGTGCACGTGTGTGTGCACGTGTGTGTGCGCGTGTGTGTGCGCGTGTGTTTGTGTGCGTGTGTGCACTTGCGCGCGTTCGTGCACAATGCACATATATGTAGCTGGATAAGGATGTGTGTACAAAGGAAACAGACATGGCTGCCACCTCAATAATTGTCACTGATCCTCTATCTGTAAAGTACATTCAGAACTTACATGATTCGTTTCAGGAAACGCACGTCACAACTTCACAGGTTTAGGCATTTAAACGTGAACAAACATTTTAAAAATCAAAATCTGTTTTTTTGCAAGGAATTCCTTCTTAAACATGTGACCTTTCATGTGCCTTAACAACGAAAGTGTGTGCCATCTGAAATATGAATAAAACTGTTCAATTATGAGGATAGGTGGTTTAGCAACGGAAAAAGTCAGGAACCTTCCGACTAGCCATTATTGGCTGAGATAATGGATGGGCTTTTTTGAAAGATATCCTGAAGAACTGCAAAAGTGTTGCTACTGCGCTCCATTTTCTGGAGGACGATTGTGCCATGCTGACTTTCTCTGACTCTGAAAATGAACGAGACGATGAGTAAATCCCTGATTTAGGTAAAACCATTTTCATTGAACCAGACATTGTAGAGCCTTCTGAAACAGACATTGTTCTTCAACTGCAGTGCATGATCTATCATTTTCTAGCTCCTAGTCTCTAATTTTATCCACTGTAAAAATATATATACTTTTAACATTATTCTACATAGGACTGAATCGAGCCAGTCGGTCATATATATGTACTTGTCTTGGTATTGATAGCCTGTCTTGCCTCTCTGGATGGTGGTACAGTAGCCAGGGTGTTGTGCCGTGCAGCTCGGTGGATTATGTGAGCGGTAGGGGGACAGGAGCTGCCAGAGTATCCAGCCACCGCTGCCCATACAGCCAGACTAAGCCTGGGCAGCCAGGGCTTCCATCCTACATCAATGTGCGATTGACGCATAAATGACACAGCCTGTCCACCACCCAGGCAAATTCAAATGCACATGTCAATGTGATGAAGCACTCGCCCATAGGGGAGCATTGTTTAGATTTTTACTCCACTATTCGGGAAAGTGAAAAAGTTAAATTAACGACAAGTGGGACAGAACTGAGAACCAAAAGGGATCAACCAATGAATGGAAGGAAGTGAGCGCCACTATATAAATTGCATTCGGGGAAAAAAGCCAAGGAAAACAGGTGGGTGGTACTGATTAGGATGGTCAGCGGCTTTTGTCTCGATAAAAAGAAAGACAGGGAAAAGAGGGAGGAAAAGGAGAGAGATAAAGGGAGGAGGAGAGAGATATAGAGGGAAAGAGGGAGGAGAAGGGAGAGGGAGAGGGAAAGAGGGAGGAGAAGGAGAGGGAGACAGAGGGAAAGAGATGAACTGCTCACACAGGTTGCAGTGCACAGCGTGTTGTTGTGCTCATTACACCTGGGTCTTGAGATATTCAGCCCAGTGGAATACATTATAGCCCCACATTTTATATAATAATGTGCCAAAATTGCACCTCGATATTTGTTGTCCCGATGAGAGAGAGATTTCAACTTTAAGTTACCGAGATTTAATTAGTCCAAAGGGAAATGAAATTAGACTTGAAGAGGAATAACCTGAGTTTGAATGGTTGAGACGGCTATCTAGTTTGGATCAATCAGCCAGGTATCAGGGGAGGTGACAGGCCGGCTCGTGCCCAGGCCCCATGCTCCCGTCCTGGACGACGCCCAGCACGGCTCAGCCTGTTTTTCTGCATGTCCATGGAGGCTTCACCTCTCTCTCCAACCGCCAGCTCCGTGAGTCATACAGTATACCTTTACCTGGAAAACCGTTTGCTCTTGTGCATCACCTTACACTCTGGACAGACATCACTCTGGGCCGTATTAAGTTCTGTTGTTTATTCATCAGTGATGTAAAGCCTATGGCAGCGGTTTTCAAAATGGTGGTTCAGGACCCAATGGTTGGCTGTACTTCTAACCAATTCCTACAGTCTCAGCTTCTGACCAGACTGTGGCTGAGAAATAATTAAATTTTGGATGGGTCGTATGCAAATCTGGATATGGTAGGTCACGGGAGGAAAATGTTTGGGAATCGCTGTCGTTATCAGTTGCGTCACAGAGTCAGAAAAGGATAAGGTCGGCAAGGTATTCCTCTATTTCAATTATTGTCAACTTTAAAAGGCCGTTGTATTTATACATGCTATTTGCAAGTGTCAAGGTCGAGTTTTTTAAATACAAATGCACTCTATTCACAGCCATGCCTATTACTGAAATAGTTTATTGAAATAGTTATTACTGAAATAGTTTATTGAAATGGTTATTACTGAAATCATTTACTGAAATGGCTATTTCTGAAATAGTTTACTAAAATGGTTATTACTGAAATAGTTTACTGAAATGGTTATTACTGAAATAGTTTACTAAAATTGTTATTACTGAAATAGTTTACTGAAATGGTTATTACTGAAATAGTTTACTGAAATGGTTATTACTGAAATAGTTTACTGAAATGGTTATTACTGAAATAGTTTACTGAAATGGCTATTACTGAAATAGTTTACTGAAATGGTTATTACTGAAATAGTTTACTGAAGTGGCTATTAATGAAATAGTTTCACCTGGTGATATATATTTAGATATATACTGTGTTGTGTAGGGAATCATTGTACCATCTAAACTGCTGTGAAATATCTTTTCAATAACCAAAAACATTATATTTTCAGGTATTTTCAGGTATTTGAAATAACTTAAAAATGGGAAGTATAGAAATAGCACACATATCTACTGCTTCTTAGACTTGCTTCAATGAGAATGACAGATCTACTGCTTCTTAGACTTGCTTCAATGAGAATGACAGATCTACTGCTTCTTAGACTTGCTTCAATGAGAATGACATATCTACTGCTTCTTAGACTTGCTTCAATGAGAATGACATATCTACTGCTTCTTAGACTTGCTTCAATGAGAATGACAGATCTACTGCTTCTTAGACTTGCTTCAATGAGAATGACATATCTACTGCTTCTTAGACTTGCTTCAATGAGAATGACAGATCTACTGCTTCTTAGACTTGCTTCAATGAGAATGACAGATCTACTGCTTCTTAGACTTGCTTCAATGAGAATGACATATCTACTGCTTCTTAGACTTGCTTCAATGAGAATGACATATCTACTGCTTCTTAGACTTGCTTCAATGAGAATGACATATCTACTGCTTCTTAGACTTGCTTCAATGAGAATGACATATCTACTGCTTCTTAGACTTGCTTCAATGAGAATGACATATCTACTGCTTCTTAGACTTGCTTCAATGAGAATGACATATCTACTGCTTCTTAGACTTGCTTCAATGAGAATGACATATCTACTGCTTCTTAGACTTGCTTCAATGAGAATGACATATCTACTGCTTCTTAGACTTGCTTCAATGAGAATGACATATCTACTGCTTCTTAGACTTGCTTCAATGAGAATGACATATCTACTGCTTCTTAGACTTGCTTCAATGAGAATGACATATCTACTGCTTCTTAGACTTGCTTCAATGAGAATGACAGATCTACTGCTTCTTAGACTTGCTTCAATGAGAATGACAGATCTACTGCTTCTTAGACTTGCTTCAATGAGAATGACAGATCTACTGCTTCTTAGACTTGCTTCAATGAGAATGACAGATCTACTGCTTCTTACAAACTTGCTTACAAACTTGCAAGTCAATGTTCCCCAATCGACTTGTTCCACATTTTGTTGATTTACAAAGTGGGATTAAAATGGATTTAGTTGTTTTGGTCAACGATCTACACAAAATACTCTTTAATATCAAAGAGGAAGAAAAATTCCAACATTTAAAGAAATATATATATTATTAATAATAAAACAATATGAATAAATCTGGAATTGGATAAGTATTCAACCCCCTGAGTCAATACATGTTAGAAACATATTTGGCAGTGATAACAGCTGTCTTTGTGGGTAAGCTTTCCACACCTGGATTGTGCAACATTTGCCCATTATTCTTTTAAAATTATTCAAGCTATATCAAATTGGTTGTTGATCATTGCTAGACAACCATTTTCAGGTCTTTCCATAGATTTTCAAGCAGATTTAAGTCAAAACGTTTTTCAATTTTCACCTAAAAAACATACACAAATTTAACTGCCTGTAGTTCAGGACCATTTGAAAGGAAACACTTTGAAGTTCATGGAAATATGAAATGAATGTAGGAGAATATAACACATTAGATCTGGTAAAAGATAATACAAAGAAAAAACGTGTTTCTTTCTGTGTTTTTTTTGTAACATCTTTGAAATGTAAGAGAAAGGCCATAATGTATTCAAGCCCAGGTGCAATTTAGATTTTGGCCATTAGATGGGAGCAGTGTATGTGCAATGTTTTAGACTGATACAATGAACCATTGAATTACTGTTCAAAATTTTGCATCAAGACTGCCCAAATGTGCCTAATTGGTTCAATAACTTTTCAAGTTCATAACTGCACTCTCCTCAAACAATAGCATGGTATTCTTTCACTGTAAGTTTGACAGTGCATTTAGATGAACAGGAATTGAAGCTTTCTGCCAATATCGGATATGTCTATGTCCTGGGAAATGTTCTTGTTACTTACAACGTCATGCTAATCACATTAGCGCACATTAGCTCGACCGTCCAGAGGGTGGGACACCGATCTGTAGAGATCCTTAGCACTATTTCACACAGAGTCCATGCCACTTATGTATTTATAAATGCCATAACAAATGGGTTGAATACTTATTGACTGAGGACATTACAGCTTTTCATTTGTAATTTGTAAATATATTTCCAAAATGTAATCAAGTTTAAATTCAGGCTGTAACACAACAAAATGTGGAAAAGGTCAAGAAGTGTGAATACTTCCTGAAGGCGATGTATACTAGAGGTCGACCTGTATGTTTCACCCAGTGGGAAGTTTCTATTTCCATCAAATGTGTCTGCCCTCTTCTAAGTTTCTTTATATGGTCCATTGTTTTGTTAAGTTGAAAGACATAAATGTATGTAAGGGAACAATGTATGTGATGCATTGTAAGTCCTTTTAATTTGGGGTCAAATGATTTATTATAATGTTTTAACTCCCACTGTTCTTTCCTTTCTTACCTGAACGCTGAAACATTTTCAAGCATCCTCTCTTTAGTAAACATTTACTATTGCATGTAAATAATTGATATACTAAAACAGTATCTTATTAAGTATTAGTTTTGAACACTAACCTCGCTGACTATAGACATAATAATACTGAAAAACCATTGAGTTATATTCAAATTCAGACTTTTTGTGATCATCTTAGGGTTACATGCAGACTAATTTGTGAACAGTGGACCAATGGCAGCTGTTTGATTCTCTTCCTACATCCTGGATCTGCCGCTCTGTCTGGACATTTGCGGTAATGTGTACAAATCCGCAATTGATGTCCTTGCTGGGAGACATGGCTTGCCTTTTATAGTCCCTAAAATAAACAATGCTCGTCTCTCACCAAGCGAGTCAAGAGACTGATACAGACTCTATCAGATTTCCTACACGCAGACGTCAACGATAAATCTAGTCGAGATTGGTCGGAATTAGGTTAGCTCACTTGAATGCTATCTGCTTAACCCACAGCTGGTCGGCCTGCTACACCAAGGCATTGAATGTAAATCAGTCACTTAGTGCTATCAGATGGAACATTGGGGAAGAAGAGAGCACTCACACAGCCTCATATAGAAGCAAGGCAGGCCAGAAACAAAACCAGCCTTCTAATGCTCGCTGTCTCTCTCTCTCTCGCTCTCGCTCTCGCTCTCGCTCTCTCTCTCTCTCTCTCTCTCTCTCTCTCTCTCTCTCTCTCTCTCTCTCTCTCGCTCTCGCTCTCGCTCTCGCTCTCGCTCTCGCTCTCGCTCTCACTCTCACTCTCACTCTCACTCGCTCAAAGGGATTTATTGGCATGGGAAACATATGTTCATATTTGCCAAAGAAAGTGAAATAGATAATAAACAAAAGTGAAATAAACAATAAAAAATGTACAGTAAATATAATAAAGACATTTCAAATGTCATTATGTCTATCAGGAAGTGTTGTAACAATGTCAAATAGTTAAGGTACAAAAGGGAAAATAAATTCACATAAATATGGGTTGTATTTACAATGGTGTTTATTCTTCGCTGGTTGCCCTTTTCTTGTGGCAACAAGTCACTTATCTTACTGCTGTGATTGCACACTGTGGTATTTCACCCAAGAGATATGGGAGTTTATCAAAATTGGATTTCTCTCTCTCTTTCTCTCTCTGTCTGTCGTTCTCTCTGACGTTCTCACTCTCTCTCTCTTTCTCTCTCTCTCCCTCTCGCTATATCTCTGTCTCTCCCTCCATCTCTCTCTTTCCCGTTGTCTATCTCTCTCTTTCCCTCTCTCTATCTCTCTCTTTCTCTCTCTTTCCCTTTGTCTTTCTCTCTCTTTCCCTCTCTCTATCTCTCTCTTTCTCTCTCTCTCTCTACCTGTAGCTACAGTTCCCTCTGTGAACCACGGTGATACTGTACGTCATCCCCCTCATCTACCCCACAGGAAAGTAGGAGTAGGAAGCTATCAAATAGGCTACTCAATGATCTAAATATGAATCGATTCCTGTTATCGTGAATTGATTATTGGTTATTGGGGAAGTATGTCTCCAGATCACGATTCAAGATACGACGGAGCTAAAGGGTATAGCTAGGTACTTAACCGTAATGAATACCCGAATTAGAGTTAAAGATATGGGTCTCACTGAGTTTCCTTCCGTAAGTGTTTACGGCTGGTCTCTCAAACCAAAGTGACTCTCTGACATTTGTGACAATGAGGTCCTTTTCTCCAGGCTGTCTGCAGTGTGTTTAAAGCAGTTGTCTAATTACGAGTTGGTAATGACTTGGGTGTTTTCGAGTTGTGTTTGGCTAACTGTTTAAGTAGTTAGGAGAAAATCAGGACATCGATATACTTCTCCAAATGAAGTCTCTCCTTCAGCGTGACCCTGCCACGCAGGCCCTGTGAATGAGTTGGCTTTTCAGTGTTTTCTTAGACAAATCATAATTAAGGAGCCAATTAAGGGGTCACCTTGAGTTTATAAACTCTGCTGCCGGAAAAAACTCTGATGATTTCACCCAACCTGAACCTTCAATGTGCGTGTGTGTGTATGTGGGTCTCCACAAAGTGACTCATGCCTTAATTAGGTCCTTGCTCTGAACCTGGCAGGATGTGAGCCTGCCTCAGCTCGCCTGGCTCCCCCACCACACATTCAGTCAGCCAGGCTCCCCAACCACCACACATTCAGTCAGTCTGGCTCCCCCACCACCACACAATCAGTCAGCCTGCCTGGCTTCCCCCACCACCACACAATCAGTCAGTCTGGCTCCCCCACCACCACACAATCAGTCAGTCAGTCTGGCTCCCCCACCACCACACAATCAGCCTGCCTGGCTTCCCCCACCACCACACAGTCAGCCTGCCTGGCTCCCCCACCACCACACATTCAGTCAGTCTGGCTCCCCCACCACCACACAATCAGTCAGTCTGGCTCCCCCACCACCACACAGTCAGTCAGTCTGCCTGGCTCCCCCACCACCACACAGTCAGCCTGCCTGGCTCCCCCACCACCACACATTCAGTCAGTCTGGCTCCCCCACCACCACACAATCAGTCAGTCTGGCTCCCCCACCACCACACAGTCAGTCAGCCTGGCTCCCCCACCACCACACAATCAGTCAGTCTGGCTCCCCCACCACCACACAATCAGTCAGTCTGGCTCCCCCACCACCACTCAATCAGTCTGTCTGGCTCCCCCACCACCACACAATCAGTCAGTCTGGCTCCCCCACCACCACACATTCAGTCAGTCTGGCTCCCCCACCACCACACAATCAGCCTGCCTGGCTCCCCCACCACCACACAATCAGTCAGTCAGCCTGGCTCCCCCACCACCACACAGTCAGCCTGCCTGGCTCCCCCAACACCACCCAATCAGTCAGCCTGCCTGGCTCCCCCACCACCACACAATCAGTCAGTCAGCCTGGCTCCCCCACCACCACACAATCAGTCTGCCTGGCTTCCCCCACCACCACACAGTCAGTCAGTCTGCCTGGCTTCCCCCACCACCACACAATCAGTCAGCCTGGCTCCCCCACCACCACACAATCAGTCAGTCTGGCTCCCCCACCACCACACAATCAGTCAGTCTACCTGGCTTCCCCCACCACCACACAATCAGTCAGTCTGGCTCCCCCACCACCACACATTCAGTCAGTCTGGCTCCCCCACCACCACACAGTCAGTCTGCCTGGCTCCCCCACCACCACACAATCAGTCAGTCTGCCTGGCTCCCCCACCACCACACATTCAGTCAGTCTGGCTCCCCCACCACCACACAATCAGTCAGTCAGTCTGGCTCCCCCACCACCACACAATCAGTCAGTCTGCCTGGCTCCCCCACCACCACACAATCAGTCAGTCTGCCTGGCTCCCCCACCACCACACATTCAGTCAGTCTGGCTCCCCCACCACCACACAGTCAGTCTGCCTGGCTCCCCCACCACCACACATTCAGTCAGCCTGGCTCCCCCACCACCACACAATCAGTCAGTCAGCCTGGCTCCCCCACCACCACACAATCAGTCAGTCTGCCTGGCTCCCCCACCACCACACAATCAGTCAGTCTGACTCCCCCACCACCACACAGTCAGCCTGCCTGGCTCCCCCACCACCACACATTCAGTCAGTCTGGCTCCCCTACCACCACACAGTCAGCCTGCCTGGCTCCCCCACCACCACACAATCAGTCAGTCTGGCTCCCCCACCACCACACACTCAGTCAGTCTGGCTCCCCCACCACCACACAATCAGTCAGTCTGGCTCCCCCACCACCACACAATCAGTCAGTCAGCCTGGCTCCCCCACCACCACACAATCAGTCAGTCTGCCTGGCTCCCCCACCACCACACATTCAGTCAGTCTGGCTCCCCCACCACCACACATTCAGTCAGTCTGGCTCCCCCACCACCACACAGTCAGCCTGCCTGGCTCCCCCACCACCACACAATCAGTCAGTCTGGCTCCCCCACCACCACACAGTCAGCCTGCCTGGCTCCCCCACCACCACACAGTTAGCCTGCCTGGATCCTCCCACACCACATCTCAGAGGATGAGTCCTTTTACTCAGGCTGCCTGGTGCTCTGTCCCTCTGTTCCTTTACCTCTGTCTCTCTGTCTATATGTTCCTTTACCTCTCTGACTCTCTCTCTGTCGCTCTGTCTGTCTGTCTGTCTGTCTCTTTCTCTGTCTCTCTGTCTCTGTCTTAGACTGTCCCTCTGTTCCTTTACCTCTCTGTCTCTCTCTTTGTCTCTCTCTTTGTCTCTCTCTTTGTTTCTCTCCCTGTCTCTCTCTCTGTCGCTCTCCCTGTCTCTGTCTCCCTGTATCTGTCTCTGTCTCTCTTGGTCTCTGTCTCTCTTGGTCTCTGTCTCTCTTGGTCTCTGTCTCTCTTGGTCTCCGTATCTCTTGGTCTCTGTCTCTCTTGGTCTCTCTCTCTTGCTCTCTGTCTCTCTTGGTCTCTGTCTCTCTTGGTCTCTCTCTCTTGCTCTCTGTCTCTCTTGGTCTCTGTATCTCTTGGTCTCTGTCTCTCTTGGTCTCTGTCTCTCTTGGTCTCTGTCTCTCTTGGTCTCTGTCTCTCTTGGTCTCTGTCTCTGTCTTTCTGGGTGTTTCTCAAATTGCATACTACCGTGCACCGAGCATGTAAATTGGAGCACGCGAAACAGAGCAAGGAGGGAACTTCTCGATTGCATCGATGCAAGCTTCAATGAAAAGTATGCAAAGACATATGACGCAAACGTAAAAAGATATCTTGCAATTAATGTTGGCCATTACTTGAGCTGAAGCGAGGGAAAATACCCTCCAACTTTGGAATTAAATGTTGCCTATTCAAATCTCTTATGTTGCCTGACTGCAATATTTGAACTTCATATGTTAATAAATACATGCTGTGTTAATTTTGGCATGTTTACCTGCCTACAATGTCCACTGTAGTGTGATTGGGTCACAGGCCCATAGTAAGTCAACAGAGCTAACTGGCTAGCTACTACTGTTAGCTACTGCTGTTAGCTAGCCAGATAGCCATAAAGAATTGTTAGCTAGCTACCCACGAAGAATTGACATCGACCTTGGATAACATTGGTTTAATGTCATTTTTGCCTATAATACTCTCTGTTTAGCTACAATATGACAAATCACATATAGCTAGATGATTGTTATGAAGTAAAACATGTCTCTTTGTGTATATCTTGGTTTGTCTTTATTGTTGCCCTTGTCCTGGCTGGAAGAAGGTCCGTGAATGGGCAGATGCAGCGTAAGGTAATACAGTAGAGGGGAGTGCGAGTACTACTCATATTTAATGTTTTATGCATTTCTCAACACTCTCGTCCTCACAAGAACATAATCAAGAGAACATCCTCAGAGAATGCACTTGGAGCATGAGAGTGTGGAGTACGATAGTACGCATATTGAGAAAAACCCTATGCCTCTCGCTCATTCTCTCTCTCTCTTTCTTTGTCTCTCTGTCTCTCTCCCTCTGTCTCTGTCTCTCTTTCTCGCTCTCAGTTTCTCTCAATTCATTTGAATATACTTTATTGACATGAAAAGTAAACACTTCCATTGTCAAAGTAAACAGATAGTGATGATGGTGAAAGACCATTGGTAATGAAGCAGAAATAATGATAGTGGTACTCAGCAATTACAACAAATATGAATAAAGAATATGCAAATAATCACATTACACTTCTCACTGGCTGTCCCTCACCATGTATGTATTTAAGTTTGTCTTCATCATTTAGGTTTGCATTTATCATTTTTGTGAAGAATGTATTTGTTATGTCAGAATATTTGTCACAGTTAGACAGAAAAACCGCTATGTCTCTATTTCTTTGTGTGAGCCCAGGCTGTCCTCTCTGCGATGACTGTTCTTTATGGCCAGCCTGTCCTCTCTGAGCAGCCAGGTTTGCCTGAGACAACCGGTCTCTATGGCCAGCCTGTCCTCTTTGGGCAGCTGTCTCTATGTCCTGGCTGTGACATGTCTCTATGTCCAGGCTGTGACATGTCTCTATGTCCAGGATGTGACATGTCTCTATGTCCAGGATGTGACATGTCTCTATGTCCAGGATGTGACATGTCTCTATGTCCAGGATGTGACATGTCTCTATAGACAGGCTGTGACATGTATCTATAGACAGGCTGTGACATGTCTCTATGTCCAGGCTGTGACATGTCTCTATGTCCAGGCTGTGACATGTCTCTATGTCCAGGCTGTGACATGTCTCTATGTCCAGGATGTGACATGTCTCTATGTCCAGGATGTGACATGTCTCTATGTCCAGGCTGTGACATGTCTCTATGTCCAGGATGTGACATGTCTCTATGTCCAGGCTGTGACATGTCTCTATGTCCAGGATGTGACATGTCTCTATGTCCAGGCTGTGACATGTCTCTATGTCCAGGATGTGACATGTCTCTATGTCCAGGATGTGACATGTCTCTATGTCCAGGATGTGACATGTCTCTATAGACAGGATGTGACATGTCTCTATGTCCAGGCTGTGACATGTCTCTATGTCCAGGCTGTGACATGTCTCTATGTCCAGGATGTGACATGTCTCTATGTCCAGGATGTGACATGTCTCTATGTCCAGGCTGTGACATGTCTCTATGTCCAGGCTGTGACATGTCTCTATGTCCAGGATGTGACATGTCTCTATGTCCAGGATGTGACATGTCTCTATAGACAGGATGTGACATGTCTCTATAGACAGGATGTGACATGTCTCTATAGACAGGCTGTGACATGGCTCTATAGACAGGTTGTGACATGTCTCTATGTCCAGGATGTGACATGTCTCTATAGACAGGCTGTGACATGTCTCTATAGACAGGCTGTGACATGTCTCTATAGACAGGCTGTGACATGTCTCTATGTCCAGGCTGTGACATGTCTCTATGTCCAGGCTGTGCTCACTGAGCCTGTACATAGTGTTTTCCTCAGTTTTCTATCAGACACAGTGGTCAGATAGTCTGCTACCGTGTGCTGTCTGTTTAGAACCAATTAGCATTGACGTTTCTTTCCAGTAGGTGATATATATTTATTTTTGCGTCATGATAATTTGGTTGGGACAGATTTTCTGAGTGCTGTCCTGAAGCTTTGTTGGGTTGGTAGTGATTAGTGAATTGAGCCTCAGGACCAGCTGGCTGAGGGGACTCTTCTCTCTCTCTCTTTCTCTCTCTCTCTCTCTTTTACTCTCTCCTTGGTAAGAAAAGCCTGGAGGACCCTTGAAGCCTTGAATTATAAGAGAGGATAGATGATAAGCTTGTTTTTGTATATGTGTGTTTATGTCTGATTTTGGATGGCTTTTCAGTGTGTGTACGTGCCTGTGCATGTATGTTTGTGTGTGTGTTTGCGCTCAAGTCTGTGTGTCGACCTGTACGTCTTTCCTCAACATTCCCCCACCTTGTATCTTTGTGTGTGTGTCTGTCAGAGACTGTGTGTGTGTCTGTCAGAGACTGTGTGTGTGTCTGTCAGAGACTGTGTGTGTGTCTGTCAGAGACTGTGTGTGTGATGCAGTGGCAGACTTACACATGCTTCTAATAACAGGTGCCATCAGCCAGAGAGGCACCATGGTCTATCAGCCAGAGAGGCTCCACGATCTATCAGCCAGAGAGGCTCCACGATCTATCAGCCAGAGAGGCACCACGATCTATCAGCCAGAGAGGCACCACGATCTATCAGCCAGAGAGGCTCCGTGATCTATCAGCCAGAGAGGCACCATGATCTATCAGCCAGAGATGCTCCATGATCTATCAGCCAGAGAGGCTTCATGATCTATCAGCCAGAGAGGCTTCATGATCTATCAGCCAGAGAGGCTTCATGATCTATCAGCCAGAGAGGCTTCATGATCTATCAGCCATAAAGGCTCCATGATCTTCACACATGGATGCATTCGAGTTACATGACCTACATAACATGTTATATGCTCTGCTGGCTCCCCGTGTTGCCATAATAGAGGAGAGCGGTGCATTACAGGTCCAGCTGCAGAACCTGGCACGTACAAACAACGACGTCACCAGGGGATGTGTGTATGCCTGTGCCCTGGCACAACCTGTTCCCTTCTCCCATACCTGCTGCACCATCAGTCCCCACAGGACTAGTGAAAGAGAAAGGGTAATGTTATCCATTAAAAACTGGGTGGTTCGAGTCCTGAATGTTGATTGGTTGACAGAAGTGATATATCAGGCCATGTACCATGGGTATGACAAAACATGTCCTTTTACTGCTCTAGTTATGTTGGTAACCAGCTTATAATAGCTTCGGGGTTCTTGGTATATGGCCAAGAACCCCCAAGCAATTATCCTGCCTGAGAACAGCCCTAGCCAAGGTATATTGGCCATATACCACACCCCCTCGTGCCTTATTGCTTAATTATAGCATTGAAACATTTCCAATAACCTTGTAGATAGCAACTAAGAATGCTAAGCATACAAATTATCTCTACTTTTCTTGTGTCCATGTGTCTCAACAACAACTTGATCCTCAGCATTCTTACCTGTTTACCCTTTACGGGCGATGCTCGTCTTTGGATGTGAGGCAGGGGATTGCTGTTGACTGTTCTTTAAGAGAACTGAGCTGTGGTCACAAGATAGACAAGTTATAATTGAATTGAAGTGAGCATTTGTGCAGCTATGTGTCACTAAACCCTGTGTACTCTTTCTCTCTATCTCTCTATCTCTTTTTGTTTGTTGCTTTCTCTCTCTCTCTCTCTCTTTCTCTCTCTGTGTTGGTATAGAGAGGGAGTGAACCTTGACTGCTTTGACAAGCTCCTGACAGTGTCCTCCTGGGTGTCTGTGCTGAGTCTGACAGGGGGTCCCTGTGTGTGTCTCCCTAGATGGCAGTGACTACACCTGGACAGAGGAGGACCCCTTGACGGCGGGCTCTCACACACCTTACACTAACTCACACACCATACACTAACTCACACACCATACACTCACACACCATACACTCACTCACACACACCATACACTCACACACCATACACACACACACACACACACACACACACCATGCAGTCACACACCATGTACTCACACACACACACCCTGTACTCTCTCACGCAGGGGAGAGAGAGATAGCAGGAAGGGACAGAATAGGGTAGAGGTTAGCATGCTACTCTTCTCCCTTGTGACTCAGAGTGAGAGGAAAGGAACCGCCTCACTACACCTCCCTAGCAATGCTACACACAGACACAACAACAAGGTGCTACAGCCAAAACGCACTCCATTCTCCTTTCAAAGTAGCACCAAAGGAGCATCGGTCATGACTATTATGATTATCCCAGATAGCACCAATGCTAAATTCCTCACAGTATTTTTCTCCAAATGAGCATCCGCCCCAACTGCTATTCCCTCATTTAATTTTAGCAGCAATGCTAACACCCCTCTTTATTTGTTATCTAGGAATAGTGGATGCTGCGTGTGTTCTCCTACCGCCTGTCTTCCCCTGCCCTCGGCCTCACACACTCCAGCCCCCAGTCAGTCAGGACTGGGCAGACGGCCGCACAGATTGGCTGTCTAATTAAATGAACCACTGATTTGGCTTTGTAACAACTGCAACTCTCCCGATCACCCCCCCACCACCCCCCACCCCTCCCCCGAGAGCAACCTGGATCATCACCATTCTGACAAAAATTAATATTTTAAGGTTGGGCGTCAAAAGAGAGAGGGGGGAAATGGATTGATGCCGTAGCTGCGTCAACAGTTAGCTCTCGGCGTTGTGGAGTCGTCCTAATGGGTCCCGTCATATTTTGACGGATGAGAATGTGTGTAAACACACAGCGTTGCATATCTATTAGGTCGTGTTTTTTGGTGTGTGTGTGTGCATGTGTATGAGTGTGTGTGTATGCGTAATAGTGTGTGTGTGGCCTCAAACCTGTGTGTATCACAAACGAGACATCTGGGTACAGTTGTTTACTGAGGGACTTATGTGAAAAGTCTACTATATTGTGAAATGTTTATTTTTCACTATCTTCCAGAAGGAAATACTGTCACTGTAATTCACTCTTGGCATTTCTGCTGGAGAAAATCATTTGGCCCCCAACCCACCTTTAAACATGTTAACTGTAAGAGCTAAGGAACCAGTGACCTTACTTCTGTTGTTTACCTCAGAGGGTGGGAGTGGTGTTCCTGCCTGGAGAAACAGAGGAGAATGTCCTGCAGTGTCACCCTGTGTCCCTCCACTCCCACAGTGGCATGACAGCCACGCTGCTGCATGGGGTGGCACGTGAGAGAGTTGCCTGTGGCAGCCGTGTCCCCTCACCCCCGGCTGTGGTGTGTATACAAGGGTGAGGGGAGGGGAACGATAATGCCAGCTCACTAGCCCCGCCGAGCGTTCCGCTTTCCACCCTCCTTTCCCCTCTCCTCACAGCGGGGTCCCTCTTTACATATTCAAACTAATCCTCCATGAATATATAGACTGTTTTTTATGTATAGAGAGACTTCCAGGAACCCCAAAGGGCATCCCCAGCCCTCGGAAGAACACTTGTGCAGATTTTATTAGTGCTTTATGTAATTCTGACAGAAATATACAGTAAGTGTATGCGACGGGGGGGACGGGGGGGGGTGCAAACTGGCCTGCAGATTTAAGGTGACAGCTCCTCTGAGACAAATACTATTGAGGCAATCCTGCCTGAGCAAAAATAAAATCTCTCTGACTGTACAACTCAAATGGAGAGAGTGGAAAACATGGTGCACATGGTTCCGTTCTGAAGCCCTCTGTGTAAATATCTCATATAAATGTGTCTTTTATACCATATCACATTTCTTATTTTTACAGGAGACAACAAAAATTCTCCAAGCATTAGGACGGAATAATGTAGGATACTGTAGGTCACATTTAGCATGTAGTCATTCCTAAGGGTTATTAATGGGCAATAATTGACATGACACACAAATCACTTGTTCCTATATCACAATATGTCTATAATGTAACATTTTACTATATTTTGCTTTTTCATCTTACATCTTATTGCCCATTAACCCTTAGGAATGACTACATGCTAAACGTGACCTAGTATCAAAATGATTCAGTCCTGATGCTTAGTGAATGAAACGCCGGCAATGGCAGTATTTGTTTGACTTCTTTGAACGCTGAAAAAAAACGTTTCTTATCTGTCGCTGTCGGTTAAGGGATTTGTATGAATACCTAGGGAGAATTCCTTTGTTTATTTAAGCAATATTGACAGATGGGTAATTTTCACCTGAAGAGGTCGGTTTAATTCTGGCAGTGTCCTGGAAAGCCATGCCCTCGAGGACCAGCCCAAGCCTTAGACTAACATGACCACTGCCCCAGGCTCCTTATCTTTGCATGTTAACCCCAATTTATACTCAACATTAATATAAACGAACACCTAAGAGAAAAGCAAGCCCTCCGAGAAGTGCCCTGAGCTATAGACACTTTCCATGTTAATACAGCAGTTTAGTGTGCATATTTGTATTGTTATTGGGAGGGGGGAGGGGGGGTAGTGTTCCATGAATAAGCAAAGAACCGCTTGTATTGAACATATTGAATATTAATTTGCCTCAACCGTGTGGTTCCTACACCCGTATCCTTCTGGTTTTGGTGTTAATGTACCCATCACTCTTCAGTCGTGGCCCATCATGCATTGCAATTAAGGAAATTGATCGAACCATGTCTCTCTGTAATATTTAACTGGAAGGCGTTCTACTACTGTACCTTCCATATTAACCACGGCAAGCTGGGAAATGGCACTAAATGTAGGATTTAAAAGGTGGTGAAGTGTGCTTTTTTATTTTTTCTAAACAGTCATTATGTATAAACAGATGTTTTCCAGCTGCCAACCCACAATGCAGCGCTCTTAACAACATGGGATTCCTGTAAGACCCTCATAACAAAACAACTTCAGAGATAGGCCTATAACAGCTCCGTCTGAAGGAAACAAGATGGCTGACGAAATTCATGTGGGCAAAGTCATTCTGTTCCATACTAAAACCACAGTAGGTTTATGTCTCACTGTTTCTTTTTCCTCCCAGGCTAACATTTAAGTGTCTATGGCCTGCAAAAAAAAAGAGAAAAGATTGTAGGAACCAGCTGTGCGGTTGTACCATGCTGGCTAGGCTTCTGTAAAAGTCACATTAAAGATGCACAACTAAAGCTCCAACAGCTTGAATATTACCTCTCCGCAAATTATTTATGGCTTGGAAAAATGCTGATAAGCATCTAAACCACGTTCTAAATAAAAACACTAATTGTTTATTTTTTCACTTTTGAATTATTTTTCACTTGTGCACTTTAACCATTGTTGACATGAGTGTTCCTCACTCACAATCAATTTAATGAACTTAAAATAGCAAGGTGCTGTTCTTGAGATATAACTAGGAGGGGTGATTCCCATATAATTACAATTTGTTCTTGGCTAATTACAACTTTTTCTTGGCTAAGCGCTCCTCGTCCACAAATGACTCCTCGCTCGCCAATATTGACCTAACTCCAAATCCAGAATATGAAGAAGTTAACCTTTAAAAATCACCTTGCAGGAACATTAATTGACAAACCTCCCCCTCGTATTTTATGAGTACTCAATAACTGCATGTTTGATTGCCGCGGAGAACGCATCATAGACTATGAGGTCATCGTAAGCTTTCAGAAATATGAATATGATTGATCTTCTCTTTGCTGTTCGGTGCCGGGGTAGGACACGTCCTTGGTCTTTGTATGTTGCATAAAGAGATTAGTGCGTTCCCTGCCAGCCGTTTCCGCTTTGCGAGAAAACCATTTCCAAAGTGTAACCGTGTTTAATTATCCAAACGGATTATCACTAGTTTGATGAGATTTGTGGCACATTATGTCACACCCTGATCAGTTTCACCTGTCCTCATTATTGTCTCCACCACCTCCAGGTGTAGCTTCTTTTCCCCAGTGTATTTATCCCTGTGTTTCCTGTCTCTCTGTGCCAGTTCGTCTTTTATGTTTCCAAGTCAACCAGCGGTTTTCCTGTTCTCCTGCTTTTTGCATTCTCCTTTTCTAGTCCTCCCGGTTTTGACCCTTGCCTGTTTCTGGACTTTGTACCCGCCTGCCTGACCATTCTGCCTGCCTTGACCATTATGCCTGCCTGCCTGCCACTCTTTGGATGAATAAACATTGTAAGACTCCAACCATCTGCCTCCTGTGTCTGCATTTGGGTCTCGACTTGCGCCTTGATAGTTTACTTGATACTGTGCTAACTCTTTCTGCACAATCCTTTTTGCAGGTCCCATGCTTAAATATTGTATAACTGCAAAAACATTACAAAAATGGTAGTGAACTTGTCCACACCAACATGTAATTGTTGAAATAACTTCAACACTTCAATTTGTCTGACAGTTTGTTTCTTGTCTGCAGTTTGTCCCTGAAGGTGATTGGCGACATGAATGGGGCAGAACCTCCTCTCAACACAAGGCCTCACCCAGGTCACAGGTTACCAGAGGAGAACCAGGAAGACGAAGCCACAAGCTCTACCCTCTAACTCAAGGAGAGGAAGAGGAGGAAGCCTCTTTAGTGTGAGTCTAACACTCTTCATCTGTGCACAACTAAAAAGACAATTATCACCTGAACTGGCCACACCAACTGAAGGGACAGGGATTATAGACATACCTCAGTGACGGACAGTGACTGATACAAGTGGGATGTCTTTATGAATACACTTAAGAATACTCGCAGAACAGTTGAAATTCTGCCTGACGATTCGCATACTGATGATTCAGGCAGGAAGCTTGTCCCTTTTGTGATGCATAGTTTAGTAACATGGTCACATCATAGTAACATGGTTCCATTGGGCGGTGTGGTTCACATGATCACTCGTACAGCACAGTCAGAATCAGGAGGCATAAACAGGCTGCCTATGCAGATAGAGCTATTCATTTTCCAATAAAGAAAGAGACATAATGATTCTGTGGGGCAAATGAATGAGGGTCATCAGATCTTCATTGATGCCCTAAAACAATGAATCAGGGCCCAGGTGATAAAATATCAATATTGGCCCCACATTAAGCTGGATGATATTCAGTCTCTAGTTGATTTGTCTGGTGGCCGGTGCTTGACGTGCTGAAGTTGGCCACAAATCAGCCAGTAATGGCCATCTATTCATACACAATGATTCATTAAAGGTTGTGAGCTTATTAACATGTGTCGGTGGCATGTCGCGTGCGAGATGAAATCGGTTGGCACGTGGCTGGGCTGTAAACGTTTTATAGATGACCTATCATACTAAACCACACAGTCCCCAATATCAGATCTTAATAACTTGTCATTTTCATTTATGATAATTCCTCTATATGGTCGGCTATTATCGCACCCTCAACTTGTTGATGAACCGGCAGGGACCTTTTGGGACAGTGAACCCAGCCGGGGCCTTTTGGGAGACTGAACCCAGCCGGGGCCTTTTGGGAGACTGAACCCAGCCGGGGCCTTTTGGGACACTGAACCCAGCCGGGGCCTTTTGGGACACTGAACCCAGCCGGGGCCTTTTGGGAGACTGAACCCAGCCGGGGCCTTTTGGGACACTGAACCCAGCCGGGGCCTTTTGGGAGACTGAACCCAGCCGGGGCCTTTTGGGACACTGAACCCAGCCGGGGCCTTTTGGGAGACTGAACCCAGCCGGGGCCTTTTGGGACACTGAACCCAGCCGGGGCCTTTTGGGAGACTGAACCCAGCCGGGGCCTTTTGGGAGACTGAACCCAGCCGGGGCCTTTTGGGAGACTGAACCCAGCCGGGGCCTTTTGGGACACTGAACCCAGCCGGGGCCTTTTGGGACACTGAACCCAGCCGGGGCCTTTTGTGACACTGAACCCAGCCGGGGCCTTTTGGGAGACTGAACACAGCCGGGGCCTTTTGGGAGACTGAACCCAGCCGGGGCCTTTTGGGAGACTGAACCCAGCCGGGGCCTTTTGGGAGACTGAACCCAGCCGGGGCCTTTTGGGACACTGAACCCAGCCGGGGCCTTTTGGGAGACTGAACCCAGCAGGGACCTTTTGGGACACTGAACCCAGCCGGGACCTTTTGGGACAGTGAACCCAGCCGGGGCCTTTTGGGACACTGAACGCAGCCGGGGCCTTTTGGGAGACTGAACCCAGCCGGGGCCTTTTGGGACACTGAACACAGCCGGGGCCTTTTGGGACACTGAACCCAGCCGGGGCCTTTTGGGACACTGAACCCAGTCTGGGCCTTTTGTGACACTGAACCCAGCCGGAGCCCTTTGGGACAGTGTACCGGCCGGGGCTTTTTGGGACACTGAACCCAGCCGGGGCCTTTTGGCACACTGAACCCAGCCGGGGCCTTTAGGGACAGAGAAACCAGCCTGCAGACAGACAGACAGACAGACAGACAGACAGACAGACAGACAGACAGACAGTGTCATCTCCTCTGTGATCCACCCCAGAAGCTGTTAGCCCCCTGCCTTAGCTTATCAAACCTCTCCTCTCAGAAAGAAAGATATCTGGTCCAGGTTAACAGTACATACAGAATAATTTGCAGTGTTCGGTTAAAACGTTTAAATAGCTAGAAAAGTCTGTATGAATGAAGGTGTTGTGTTTTTTAGTGTACCACTCCAAACTGTATGGTGTTGACAGAAAGATGGATACCCCTGCACTGTTTTCTTGTGCAATGTTTTGACCCTGAGGTCTTCATCAGTCTTTGCTGTATAGTGTTCTAGTTTACAGTACAGCAGGCTACAGAAGAGGCTAGAGTTAATGTACAATCTAGTCCTCGCTGTGTGATCCGTCCACTGTCCTCCTATAGCCTCTGTTCCCTTGTTTCCTACCCCTGACAGTACCCAGAAGCCTGTGGAGCTAATCTGCTCCAATTAGAGATCACTCCATTAAGAGTGACAGCGTCACACCCACCAATTCAATCAACTACTCTAATGAACGCTAAGCAGAGCTCCCTGTCACTATCTGTCACTCAGGGACCATGAAGACCCATTCTCACAAACACACATGCACACATGTACGCACACACTTGAGCACACCGGCAGACAGGTGAGAGGGGGTTTGCAGAGCTGTATGTAAAATAGGATCAGTGTTGTATGTCAAAGTCTTGCTTCCATTCCTCTCCTCTCCCAACCTGGGCTTAAACCAGAGACACTCTGCACACATTGACAACAGTCACCCACGAAGCATCTTTACCTATCGCTCTACAAAAGCAACAGCTTTTTTATCGGTCTGGTGTGGCTTAGTTCCTATCGGTCTGGTCTGGCTTAGTTCCTACCGGTCTGGTCTGGCTTAGTTCCTATCGGTCTGGTGTGGCTTAGTTCCTATCGGTCTGGTCTGGCTTAGTTCCTACCGGTCTGGTCTGGCTTAGTTCCTATCGGTCTGGTCTGGCTTAGTTCCTACCGGTCTGGTCTGGCTTAGTTCCTACCGGCCTGGTCTGGCTTAGTTCCTATCGGTCTGGTCTGGCTTAGTCCCCATCTGTCTGGTCTGGCTTAGTTCCTATCGGTCTGGTCTGGCTTAGTTCCTACCGGTCTGGTCTGGCTTAGTTCCTACCGGTCTGGTCTGGCTTAGTTCCTATTGGTCTGGTCTGGCTTAGTCCCCATCTGTCTGGTCTGGCTTGGAACCTATCGGTCTGGTCTGGCTTAGTTCCCACCGGTCTGGTCTGGCTTATTTCCTACTGGTCTGGTCTGGCTTAGTTCCTACCGGTCTGGTCTGGCTTAGTTCCTACCGGTCTGGTCTGGCTTAGTTCCTATTGGTCTGGTCTGGCTTAGTCCCCATCGGTCTGGTCTGGCTTAGTCCCCATCTGTCTGGTCTGGCTTAGTCCCCATCTGTCTGGTCTGGCTTGGAACCTATCGGTCTGGTCTGGCTCAGTTCCTACCGGTCTGGTCTGGCTTAGTTCCTACCGGTCTGGTCTGGCTTAGTTCCTACCGGTCTGGTCTGGCTTGGTCCCCATCTGTCTGGTCTGGCTTAGTTCCTACCGGTCTGGTCTGGCTTAGTTCCCATCTGTCTGGTCTGGCTTGGAACCTATCGATCTGGTCTGGCTTACTTCCTACCGGTCTGGTCTGGCTTGGTCCCCATCTGTCTGGTGTGGCTTAGTTTCTACCGGTCTGGTGTGGCTTGGAACCTATCGGTCTGGTCTGACTTAGTTCCTACCGGTCTGGTGTGGCTTAGTTCCTACCGGTCTGGTGTGGCTTAGTTCCTACCGGTCTGGTGTGGCTTAGTTCCTACCTGTCTGGTGTGGCTTAATTTCATACCGGCCTGGTGTGGCTTAGTTCCTTCCGGTCTGGTGTGGCTTAGTCCCCATCTGTCTGGTCTGGCTTGGAACCTATCAGTCTGGTCTGGCTTAGTTCCTACCGGTCTGGTCTGGCTTAGTTCCTACCGGTCTGGTCTGGCTTAGTTCCTACCGGTCTGGTGTGGCTTTGTTTCTATTTGTCTGACAGTCGTTTTGGGTCTCAAATATACCTAAGTGGTAGAGGTGTATACAGATTTTTACTGTGAATTTAAACAACATATCTGGACGGCATGTCAATTCAGATGAAATTAGATATTTATTTGATCAGTATCTAAAGAAGTGTTTGGTATTATGCCAATATTTGATTCATTTTATTGTTCTGTAATGCTAGACAGCACTTAAGAGTGCATACTGTACGATTGGTTTGAATATTATGTATTGCAATTGTGCTGTTCATGGACATTTAAACTATGCACATCCACACATGAAAGAATGATACTGTATTTGTCTATCTATGAGTTTTAGTTCACACATAGTATTTGCTATGAACTCTTTTCTCCCCCAACAGGTATGTTTGTCCCTTCTCTTTCATTTGTTGACGGTTGTTAGTTTGGGATGCTGAGCAGTATTCACACATACGCAACATACGCAATTCATCAACATATTCCTCACCAGAGGACACAAGGTACTCCGAAGGTTCAAATATTTGATTGCTAATGACAAACACTATTTCACCACAATTTACATTTCAAATCGATCCCTAGGAGCAATTATGTTTTGAGGGGGGGGAGATACCCTCAGGTCTGTGCTGCTTCACATTTGCTGATTTAAGTTAAAAGAAAGCCTTTCTGCCGAGCTATCATAAAGGAACTGCAACTTTCTGAAGTAGGCTCGTACATCTGCATATTCCTAAAACCTGGGGATGTTGCTCGTGAACGGTGGAGGGGGGAGAGAAGAAATAACATAAAAAGAAATAACGCTTTCTCTAATTCTATATTTATGTACCCCTCAGCTTGTGTTATTCACATAAAACAGTTTGTGTTCAGAAGTGCTGCGGTGATCGTTACTGCGCATGGGAGACACAGGGTGACTCTGCAGGCTGTGTTCCTGGGCTGCCGTGCGCTCCATTCATTTGAAAGTGGTCCAACTAAATAAAAGGAATTCAAATGTGTACTTGACTGTCAGAGGTGTTTCTGAGGTATCTCTCTCTCTCTCTCTCTCTCTCTCTCTCTCTCTCTCTCTCTCTCTCTCTCTCTCTGTCTCTGTCACTGTCTCTCTATCTCTCTCTCTGTCACTGTCACTGTCTCTCTATCTCTCTGTCTCTCTCTCTCTCTGTCTCTCTCTCTGTCTCTCTCTCTCTCTCTCTCTCTCTCTCTCTCTCTGTCTCACTCTCTCTCTCTATATATATCTCTCTGTCTCTCTCTCTCTCTCTCTCTCCCTCTCTCTCTCTCTCGTAAACAGGAAAATCCTTTTGATGAAAAACTTTGCGTTTTAATCATATATGACTATTCAAGTGTTTTATGGATATTTAACCAACTTCATCTGCACCATTCAGTTTCATTTGATGTTAAATATAATTGTAACTCAGGAAGAAGAAAGGATCTGTCTTTGTTGTGGCGAGCCCTCAGATCAAAGAGAACAGGTGTCTTCCTGCAGACATCTTACAAGGCATATTCAATTCATATACATATGTACGTGGATATCTCAGCTCACTGTGAAGATACTGTAATTTGAAAAAAGCTGAATTATAACAGGAGACCTGTGGTTTTCCTTACACGTACTATGACATTCTAGCACCATGTTAATTTGTCCTTTTACTTCATATTCACAATAGTATTAAATGCTGAGGTCCGAGGAGTAACTGAGGTCATTGGAGCAGATTATTCATATAAGTCGCATATAAAACGTTACATTTATATACAGCCAGGTCATTCTAAAAATACACTGTAACACAAATGCATTTTCCAGTGGAGGCTGCTGAGGGGAGGACGGCTCATAATAATGGATGGAACGGCACACATGAAATGGCATCAAACACATAGAAACCATGTGTTTTATACCGTTCCACTAACTCCTCTCCAGGAATTACCACGAACCCGTCCTCCCCAATTAAGGTGGGTCATTAAAGACAGAGCATTTCTACTGTGGAAATGTACAGTTAGGCCCTCTCTAAGAACTACCTTAACACAAAAGTATATCAGACACCATTCTGGTGATTATAGTTCCTCACCACATGAATACTGTTATACAGACCATTCTAGTGATTACGGTTCCTCACTATATGACTACTGTTATACAGACCATTCTAGTGATTACAGTTCCTCACTATATGACTACTGTTATACAGACCATTCTAGTGATTACGGTTCCTCACTGTATGACTACTGTTATACAGACCATTCTAGTGATTATAGTTCCTCACCACATGACTACTGTTATACAGACCATTCTAGTGATTACGGTTCCTCACTGTATGACTACTGTTATACAGACCATTCTAGTGATTATAGTTCCTCACCACATGACTACTGTTATACAGACCATTCTAGTGATTATGGTTCCTCACCACATGACTACTGTTATACAGACCATTCTTGTGATTACGGTTCCTCACTGTATGACTACTGTTACACAGACCATTCTAGTGATTACAGTTCCTCACTATATGACTACTGTTACACAGACCATTCTAGTGATTATAGTTCCTCACCACATGACTACTGTTATACAGACCATTCTAGTGATTACGGTTCCTCACTGTATGACTACTGTTATACAGACCATTCTAGTGATTATAGTTCCTCACCACATGACTACTGTTATACAGACCATTCTAGTGATTACGGTTCCTCACCACATGACTACTGTTATACAGACCATTCTTGTGATTACGGTTCCTCACTGTATGACTACTGTTATACAGACCATTCTAGTGATTACAGTTCCTCACTATATGACTACTGTTACACAGACCATTCTAGTGATTACAGTTCCTCACTATATGACTACTGTTACACAGACCATTCTAGTGATTATAGTTCCTCACCACATGACTACTGTTATACAGACCATTCTAGTGATTACGGTTCCTCACTGTATGACTACTGTTATACAGACCATTCTAGTGATTATAGTTCCTCACCACATGACTACTGTTATACAGACCATTCTTGTGATTACGGTTCCTCACTGTATGACTACTGTTATACAGACCATTCTAGTGATTACAGTTCCTCACTATATGACTACTGTTATACAGACCATTCTAGTGATTATAGTTCCTCACCACATGAATACTGTTATACAGACCATTCTAGTGATTATAGTTCCTCACTGTATGAAAACTATTATCCAGACCATTTTCATGTCATGTGCCGTTGCCCACTTAGCATTATTTTATTTAAAACAGAAATAGATCATATGGTGCTGATGTCTGTCAAATGGTTTAACAACAGAATATAGAGCATAGAAACAGAGTGAGTAGAATGTGCTTTAGATCCCCGCCTTGTCTTTGTAATCATACATTCCACCTGCACTGACTCTTGAAACAACTCTGGAGGTCAACATCATATTTCTGAAGAGTACCAAACATCTGGATGAATCGTGTGTTTTTTCTAAATGTGGCAGAGGCAGATGTCTTGCTCGCTGAAAAATTATTTGAGTGAAAAATATATATGAATATGCAAATCGTGGAACCTTGTAATGACTAGGAAATGTTCTCTCCGTCTCCGTCTCTTCATTACGCAGAGGTCATTGCTTAATACAGACAGTGGGGATCGACCAGCTCTCTCTCCTTTTCTCCCCATGTCCCCCCTGTCATCTCACAGCAACTTGAACAAAACTGCAGCCTGGCACGAAACACACGGACAGGGATAGGCATGCCACACACACACAGCTCGCATGCCACACACACACACAATTGCACACCACACATGAGAGGAGAGGGGGGGGGGGTTCACGTGACTCAACATACTTGGCTTGTAAGAGATGCATCTCTCCTGTCTTTCTGTGTGTGAATTCTAGGACGTGTGCACATAAACCACACACCATACCTTTTTGTTTGTCTTCCTTTTGATCAACTCTCATCCATCCCTGCTCCTCTCACTCACTCTGCTGAGGAAGCTGTTGAGAGCTCTGTCTCTAGTGTACTAACATCTGTACTGAAGGCTAGCTGGCAACCACCCTGCATTACTCAGACTAGCGTTAATCATTATGCATGACATCGTCTCCTCTACAGATAATCCCATGGTTTGAATGCAAAACTGTAATGAACTTCACGGTTCAGCGTATCTGACATTTGCTTAATGAATGGGTGCATTTAAAGTACATAGGCCCCGGTCTTTGATTTATATGCATGATTTGCACATACAGCTGTTAGATCCTGTAGGAAAGTCATCACTCAAAATGGACACTTTTGTACTGATACTGCGGCGTAATGAGAGACTGTTCACCGCAGTAGCAGCCTGTGGGGAGGAGAAACAACCCAATTTGGTATAATCTTTTCTTCTTGGGAAACAGCTAGATAACACCAGTATCTTTATTGTCACGTTATTCAACTGGACGGTGTAATGGACGGTGTAATGTTATAATGAATCCGGTGGATCCCAGACAGTTTTTTTTTCGTAAAGCATTTTCTTTCCTCTCTTTCTCGACAAATAATGTTAAATGACCGACTTGTAAGGAGGCTGTATTTTCATCAGACGGTGCAGTGGAACGTCGAAACTTGGACCGAATGCCCATTAAGTCGAGCAATTGAAAACACTCACGCTAGCTAATGCTAACCTCCGTGGTTTGGTTTGTCGCCCCGTATTTATCAGCCTCCGCTCTGCAAAAGGCAGCTTACATTTTCCACCTGCCGGGCCTGAGTGAACGAGAGACAAGGATCAAGAAAGAAAGGGGAAGAAGCTGGCATGAATGAAAGCCACACACCACAGCTCGACGTGATATACAATTACTAGTCATGATGATGTCCCCCTCACACATTCTCCATTACTGTGCCTTCCGTAAGTATTCACACCCCTTGACTGTTTCCACATTTTGTTGCGTTACAGCTTGAATGTAAATGGCTTACAGTGAGATGTTGTTTCACTGGCCCTCGCCCAAATGCCCCAAAATGTCAAAATTCCCCAATTTTTCCAAATTAATAAAAAATAAAAAGTTGAAATGTCTTGAGCAAGTAAGTATTCAACCCCTTTGTAATGGCAAGTCTAAATAAGTTCAGGAGTAAAAATGTGCTTAACAAGTCATATAATAAGCTGCATGGACTCACTCTGTGTGCAATAATAGTGTTTTACATGATTTTCTACTGAATACCTCATCTCTGTACCCCACATATACAATTAGCTGTAAGGTTCCTTTGTTGAGTAGAGAATTTCAAACACAGATTCAACCACAAAGACCAAGGTGATTTTCCAATGCCTCGCAAAGGAGGGCCCCTATTGTTAGATGGGTAAAAAAAAGGGGGGACATGGAATATCCCTTTGATCATGGTGAAGTTATTAATTACACTTTGGATGTTGTATCAATACACTCAGTCCCTACAAAGATACAGACATCCTTCCCCACTGATTTTCCAGAGAGGAAGGAAACCGCTCAGGGATTTTAGAACAGTTACAGAGTTTAACGGCTGTAGGAGAAAACTGAGGATGAATCAACAACATTGTAGTTACTCCACAATACTAACCTAATTGACAGAGTGAAAAGAAGGAAGCCTGTAGAGAATACAAATATTCCCAATCATGCATCCTGATTGCAACTAAAGCAGGAATGGGCCCCCTTTTTAGGGCCGCGGACCAATTTCACATGTTACGGTGCGTGAATGAGGACCCAAAAGCGAATTAACTTAAACAGAGCTTCTTTAATTACCAAACATAGGTAGGCTCAGACGGACCGGCAGATTCCGACAGGACAAGACAAGGTTACAGCAAACATGACGACAGTCTGGTTCAGGCATGAAACACAACAAACAAGAATCCGACAAGGACAGGAACAAAAACAGAGAGAGATATAGGGGACTAATCAGAGGGAAAAAGGGAACAGGTGGGAAGAGGGGTGACGAGGTGGTTAGGAGGAGACAAGGCACAGCTGGGGGAAAGAGGGGGAGAAAAGGTAACCTAACAACGACCAGCAGAGGGAGACAGGGTGAAGGGAAAGGACAGAGACAAGACACAACATGACAGTACATGACAGTACCCCCCCACTCACCGAGCGCCTCCTGGCGCACTCGAGGAGGAAACCTGGCGGCAACGGAGGAAATCCTCGATCAGCGCACGGTCCAGCACGTCCCGAGAGGGAACCCAACTCCTCTCCTCAGGACCGTACCCCTCCCAATCTACGAGGTACTGGTGACCACGGCCCCGAGGACGCATGTCCAAAATTCTACGGACCCTGTAGATGGGTGCGCCCTCGACAAGGATGGGGGGGGGGGGGGGGGGGAGACGAGCGGGGGCGCGAAGGACGGGCTTGATGCAGGAGACATGGAAGACCGGGTGGACGCGACGAAGGTATCGCGGAAGAAGAAGTCGAACTGCGACAGGATTAATGACCCGAGAAATACGGAACGGACCAATGAACCGCGGGGTCAACTTGCGAGAAGCCGTCTTAAGGGGAAGGTTCTGAGTGGAGAGCCAAACTCTCTGACCGCGACAATATCTAGGACTCTTAGTTCTACGCTTATTAGCAGCCCTCACAGTCTGCGTCCTATAACGGCAAAGTGCAGACCTGACCCTCTTCCAGGTGCGCTCGCAACGTTGGACAAAAGCCTGAGCGGAGGGGACGCTGGACTCGGCGAACTGAGATGAGAACAGCGGAGGCTGGTACCCGAGGCTACTCTGAAAAGGAGATAGCCCGGTCGCAGACGAAGGAAGCGAGTTGTGGGCGTATTCTGCCCAGGGGAGCTGTTCTGACCAAGACGCAGGGTTACGAAAAGAAAGACTGCGTAAGATGCGACCAATAGTCTGATTGGCCCGTTCTGCTTGACCGTTAGACTGGGGGTGAAAGCCGGAAGAGAGACTGATGGAAGCCCCAATCAAACGGCAAAACTCCCTCCAAAATTGAGACGTGAATTGCGGACCTCTGTCCGAAACGTCGTCTGACGGAAGGCCATGAATTCTGAAAACATTCTCGATGATGATTTGTGCCGTCTCTTTAGCAGAAGGAAGCTTAGCAAGGGGAATGAAATGAGCCGCCTTAGAGAACCTATCGACAACCGTAAGAATAACAGTCTTCCCCGCTGACGAAGGCAGTCCGGTGACAAAATCTAAGGCGATGTGAGACCACGGTCGAGAGGGAATAGGAAGCGGCCTGAGACGGCCGGCAGGAGGAGAGTTACCGGACTTAGTCTGCGCGCAGACCGAACAAGCAGCCACGAAACGACGCGTGTCATGCTCCCGGGTGGGCCACCAAAAACGCTGGCGAATGGAAGCAAGCGTACCCCGAACGCCAGGGTGGCCGGCTAACTTGGCAGAGTGAGCCCACTGAAGAACGGCCAGACGAGTAGGAACGGGAACGAAAAGAAGGTTCCTAGGACAAGCGCGCGGCGACGGAGTGTGAGTGAGCGCTTGTTTTACCTGCCTCTCAATTCCCCAGACAGTCAACCCGACAACACGCCCCTCAGGGAGAATCCCCTCGGGGTCAGTGGAGGCTACTGAAGAACTGAAGAGACGAGACAAAGCATCAGGCTTGGTGTTCTTAGAGCCCGGACGATAAGAAATCACGAACTCGAAACGAGCGAAAAACAGCGCCCAACGCGCCTGACGCGCATTAAGTCGTTTGGCAGAACGGATGTACTCAAGGTTCCTATGGTCAGTCCAAACGACAAAAGGAACGGTCGCCCCCTCCAACCACTGTCGCCATTCGCCTAGGGCTAACCGGATGGCGAGCAGTTCGCGGTTACCCACATCATAGTTACGTTCCGACGGCGACAGGCGATGAGAAAAATACGCGCATGGGTGGACCTTGTCGTCAGAGAGGGAGCGCTGAGAAAGAATGGCTCCCACGCCCACCTCTGACGCGTCAACCTCGACAACGAACTGTCTAGAGACGTCAGGTGTAACAAGGATAGGAGCGGATGTAAAACGATTCTTGAGGAGATCAAAAGCTCCCTGGGCGGAAACGGACCACTTAAAGCACGTCTTGACAGAAGTAAGGGCTGTGAGAGGAGCTGCCACCTGACCGAAATTACGGATGAAACGACGATAGAAGTTCGCGAAGCCGAGAAAGCGCTGCAGCTCGACGCGTGACTTAGGGACGGGCCAATCAATGACAGCTTGGACCTTAGCGGGATCCATCTTAATGCCTTCAGCGGAAATAACAGAACCGAGAAATGTGACGGAGGAGGCATGAAAAGTGCACTTCTCAGCCTTCACAAAAAGACAATTCTCTAAAAGGCGCTGGAGGACACGTCGAACGTGCTGAACATGAATCTGGAGTGACGGTGAAAAAATCAGGATATCGTCAAGGTAAACGAAAACAAAGATGTTCAGCATGTCTCTCAGGACATCATTGACTAATGCCTGAAAGACAGCTGGAGCGTTAGCGAGGCCGAAAGGAAGAACCCGGTATTCAAAGTGCCCTAACGGAGTGTTAAACGCCGTCTTCCACTCGTCCCCCTCCCTGATGCGCACGAGATGGTAAGCGTTACGAAGGTCCAACTTAGTGAAAAACCTGGCTCCCTGCAGGATCTCGAAGGCTGAAGACATAAGAGGAAGCGGATAACGATTCTTCACTGTTATGTCATTCAGCCCTCGATAATCTATGCAGGGGCGCAGAGACCCGTCCTTCTTCTTGACAAAAAAAAACCCCGCTCCGGCGGGAGAGGAGGAGGGGACTATGGTACCGGCGTCAAGAGCTACAGACAAATAATCTTCGAGAGCCTTACGTTCGGGAGCCGACAGAGAGTATAGTCTACCCCGGGGGGGGGTGGTTCCCGGAAGGAGATCAATACTACAATCATACGACCGGTGTGGAGGAAGAGAGGTGGCCCTGGACCGACTGAACACCGTGCGCAGATCGTGATATTCCTCCGGCACCCCTGTCAAATCACCAGGCTCCTCCTGTGAAGAAGAGACAGAGGAAACAGGAGGGATAGCAGACATTAAACATTTCACATGACAAGAGACGTTCCAGGAGAGGATAGAATTACTAGATCAATTAATGGAAGGATTATGACAAACTAGCCAGGGATGGCCCAAAACAACAGGTGTAAAAGGTGAACGAAAAATTAAAAAAGAAATGGTTTCACTATGATTACCAGAAACAGTGAGGGTTAAAGGTAGCGTCTCACACTGAATCCTGGGGAGAGGACTACCATCCAGGGCGAACAAGGCCGTGGGCTCCTTTAACTGTCTGAGAGGAATGTCATGTTCCCGAGCCCAGGTCTCGTCCATAAAACAGCCCTCCGCCCCAGAGTCTATTAAGGCACTGCAGGAAGCTGACGAACCGGTCCAGCGTAGATGGACCGACAAGGTAGTGCAGGATCTTGAAGGAGAGACAGGAGTAGTAGCGCTCACCAGTAGCCCTCCGCTTACTGACGAGCTCTGGCCTTTTACTGGACATGAAGTGACAAAATGACCAGCGGAACCGCAATAGAGACAGAGGCGGTTGGTGATTCTCCGTTCCCTCTCCTTAGTCGAGATGCGGATACCTCCCAGCTGCATGGGCTCAGCACCCGAGCCGGCAGAGGAAGATGGTAGTGATGCGGAGAGGGGGGCGACGGAGAGCGCGAGCTCCTTTCCACGAGCTCGGTGACGAAGATCAACCCGTCGCTCAATGCGAATAGCGAGTTCAATCAAGGAATCCACGCTGGAAGGAACCTCCCGGGAGAGAATCTCATCCTTTACCTCTGCGCGGAGACCCTCCAGAAGACGAGCGAGCAAGGCCGGCTCGTTCCAGCCACTGGAGACAGCAAGAGTGCGAAACTCAATAGAGTAGTCTGTTATGGATCGATTGCCTTGACATAGGGAAGACAGGGCCCTGGAAGCCTCCTCCCCAAAAACAGATCGATCAAAAACCCGTATCATCTCCTCCTTAAAGTCCTGATACTGGTTAGTACACTCAGCCCTTGCCTCCCAGATTGCCGTGCCCCACTCACGAGCCCGTCCAATAAGGAGAGATATGACGTAGGCGACACGAGCAGTGCTCCTGGAGTAAGTGTTGGGCTGGAGAGAAAACACAATATCACACTGTGTGAGGAACGAGCGGCATTCAGTGGGCTCCCCAGAGTAACACGGCGGGTTATTGATTCTGGGCTCCGGAGATTCGAAAGCCCTGGAAGTGGCCGGTGGATCGAGGCGGAGATGGTGAACCTGTTCTGTGAGGTTGGAGACTTGGGTGGCCAGGGTCTCAACGGCATGTCGAGCAGCAGACACTTCCTGCTCGTGTCTGCCTAGCATCGCTCCCTGGATCCCGACGGCTGAGTGGAGAGAATCCGAAGTCGCTGGGTCCATTCTTGGTCGGATTCTTCTGTTACGGTGCGTGAATGAGGACCCAAAAGCGAATTAACTTAAACAGAGCTTCTTTAATTACCAAACATAGGTAGGCTCAGACGGACCGGCAGATTCCGACAGGACAAGACAAGGTTACAGCAAACATGACGACAGTCTGGTTCAGGCATGAAACACAACAAACAAGAATCCGACAAGGACAGGAACAAAAACAGAGAGAGATATAGGGGACTAATCAGAGGGAAAAAGGGAACAGGTGGGAAGAGGGGTGACGAGGTGGTTAGGAGGAGACAAGGCACAGCTGGGGGAAAGAGGGGGAGAAAAGGTAACCTAACAACGACCAGCAGAGGGAGACAGGGTGAAGGGAAAGGACAGAGACAAGACACAACATGACAGTACATGACATCACATATTTAAAAAAAAAAAAATACTAAAAAGCAAGCAAAGAAACAAAAACAACAAATATATATATATATATATATATATACAGTGCATTCGAAAGTATTCAGACCCCTTGACTTTTTCCACATTTTGTTACATTTCTAATTTTAAAAATGAATAAATAAAATAGATTGCTCAGCAATACCGATAATGACAAAGAAAAACAGGTTTTCAGGAATGTTTACAAATGTAGAAAAACTAAAAAACAGATTTACATACACTACCTTCCAAAAGTTTGGGCTCACTTAGAAATGTCCTTGTTTTTGAAAGAAAATCACATTTTTTGTCCATTAAAATAACATCAAATTGATCAGAAATACAGTGTAGACATTATTAATGTTGTAAATGACTATTGTAGCTGGAAATGGCAGATTTTTTTATGGAATATCTACATAGGCGTACAGAGGCCCATTATCAGCAATCATCACTCCTGTGTTCCAATGACGCATTTTGTTAGCTAATCCAAGTTTATCATTTTTAAAGGCTAATTGAGCATTAGAAAACCCTTGTGCAATTATGTCAGCAAAGCTGAAAACTTGTGCTGATTAAAGAGGCAAAAGAACTGGCCTTCACAGAACAGCGCAAACTGGCTCTAACCAGAATAGAAAGAGGAGTGGGAGGCCCCGGTGCACAACTGAGCAAGAGGACAAGTACATTAGCGTGTCTAGTTTGAGAAACAGCATCCCGGAGTCCTGCCTCTTCACTGTTGACGTTGAGACTGGTGTTTTGCAGGTACTATTTAATGAAGCTGCCAGTTGAGGACTTGTGATGTGTCTGTTTCTCAAACTGGTCTCTGAATGTCCTTAACTGGCTTAGTCAATAGAGACTAAATGTATAGAATTGCAGGAAATTAACTTCTTGCTCCTACTTGAGACGCAGATGTCTCAAGTAGACACCTGGAAATGCAAATGCGCTACGCTAAATGCTAAATGTACTCGTTAAAACTCAAACGTTCATCAAAATGCACATGCAGGGTATTGAATTAAAGCTACACTCGTTGTGAACCTAGCCAACAAGTCAGATTTTTAAAATGCTTTTCGGTGAAAGCATGAGAAGCTATTATCTGATAGCATGCAACACCCCAAAATGCCTGAATGCGACGTAAACAAAGATTTAGCTTAGCCGGCGCTACACAAAACGCAGAAATAAAATATAAAACATTCATTACCTTTGACGAGCTTCTTTCTTGGCACTCCTATATGCCCCATAAACATCACTATTGGGTCTTTTTTTCGTTTAAATCGGTCCATATATACCCAAAATAGCTTTCTATGGAAGCTGTGTAATTCAGAAAAAAACATTGTTTTAAAACGCAGCGTCATTTTTTTAAATTAAAAAAGTCGACGATAAACTTTCACAAAACACTTCGAAATACATTTGTAATCCAACTTTAGGTATTAGTAAACGTTTATAATCTATCAAAATGATTACAGGGCGATGTGTATTCAATAGCTCCTCGTCTTCAAATCAATGGCTGAAAATGTGCACTTCACAACATAGTGGCGGAGACCGGAAGAAATTGAATCCAGTTAGTTGGATTTACCAACAAAAAAGTCCCTGGAAAATGACGACAGTGGCGACATCGTGTGGAATAAGTAGGAATTGCATGCAGGTCCATAATTAATTTTGTGCCCTTTTAACAACTCATGAAAGTGACGCATGGAAATTATTTTTAGCTTTCAGAGAGCAGTTTTTCTTGCGCTTTTCGATGAAACACACAATCTGTTATAGTCACAGCCGTGATTTAACCAGTTTTAGAAACTTCAGAGTGTTTTCTATCCACACATACTAATCATATGCATATACTATATTCCTGGCATGAGTAGCAGGACGCTGAAAAGTTGCGCGATTTTTAACAGAATGTTCGAAAAAGGAGGGGGTAGACTTAAGAGGTTTTAACCTTAAAACGTAAATTGGTTCTATACACTGTATATATATATATATATATATATATATATATATATATATATATATATATATATATATATATATATATATGACATTTGTAATGTCTTTATTGTTTTGAAACTTCTGTATGTGTAATGTTTACTGTTAATATACAAAAGTGAAATAAACAATACAAATTATCTACCTCACTTGTTTTGGCAATGTTAACGTATGTTTCCCATGCGAATAAAGCCCCTTGAATTTAATTGAATATATTCGCTGTCACGAGGAGGGGCACTAAATTGTTTTGCTCTCAAGGTGGAGGGGACCCACGAGCCACTGCAGCCCCTCATGATGACGTCCAGGGTTTTCTGCGGCCCCCACCCGCATCAAAGTTGTCAATTCTTGCACTAAAATAATACTGCAAAAAAATGTGGCAAAGCAAATAATTTGTCTTGAATACAAAGTGTTATGTTCAGGGAAATCCAATACAACACATCGCTGAGTATCACTCTCCTTTTCAGGAGTAGTAGTGCCAGCATCATGCTATAGGTATGCTTGCAATTGTTAAGGACTGAGGAGTTTTTCAGGATACAAAATAAATGTAATGGAGTAAAGCACAGGCAAAATCCTAGAGTAAACCTGGTTCAGTCGGCCTTCCACCATCCACCAGGGAGATGACTTCAGCAGGACAACAACCTACAGTTCAATGCCAAAACTACAATGGATTTGCTAACCAAGAAGACAGGTTATGTCCCAGAGTAGAGATTTAAATCTACTTGAAAGTAGATTATTGTTCTGAGAAATAAATGCTGACCTGAACATAGTTGTTTAGCAATGATCAACAACCAATGTGAAGGAGCTTGAAGAATTTTGAAAAGAATAATGGGCAAATATTGCACATTCCAGGTGTGTAAAGCTCTTAGAGACTTACCCAGAAAGACTCACAGCTGTAATCGCTGCCAAATGTGCTTCTACAAAGTATTGACTCGGGGGTGTGAATATTTATGTAAATAAGATATATTTCATTTTCCAAAAATGTGCAATAATGTGTTTTAACTTTTTCATTATGGGGTATTGTGTGAAGATGGGTGAGGATTTAAAAAATATTTAATCCATTTTGAATTCAGGCTGTAACACAACAAAATGTGGAATAATTCTAGGGATATGACTACTTTCTGAAGGCTCTGCAGAGATAGTAATATATTACTGTAGTGCTTGGTCCAGTGGTGTAAGGCCATCATTATCAGTAGATGTTGTGGCAAGGTTTTTCGGGCCGCTGGCCTCTAAGCATTATTTGGAGTTGGGACAGAGAAAACCTTGGTAGAGCTCGGATCAATCTCTCACCTGGGGAATGACTGCAGCATATTCTTATCACCAACCTATTGATTTTTCCTTCCACAAGCCCCTTATGTGCAAGAGGTGTTTTCATGTGCACGGCGCAAAGGGGAACGCTGCCTGCAGCACGCACACACACACACACACACACACACACACACACACACACACACACACACACACACACACACACACACACACACACACACATTAATTTCTGTAGACACCCATAGGCATATACACACAAAATGCACACACCAGCATATTTAGTGGCTTTCCCACACATACATACATACATACATACATACATACATACATACATACATACATGCATACATACAGTTAAAGTTGGAAGTTTACATACACCTTAGCCAAATACATTTAAACTCAGTTTTCCACAATTCCTGACATTTAATCCTAGTAAAAATTCCCTGTCTCAGGTCAGTTAGGTCACACCTGCATTACTTGCTGTTTTGGGTTTTAGTCTGGGTTTCTGTACAGCACTTTGTGTCATCAGCTGATGTAAGAAGGGCTTTATAAATACGTTTGATTTGATTCCCAGTGGGTCAGAAGTTTACATACACTCAATTAGTATTTGGTAGCATTGCCTTTAAATTGTTTCATTTGGGTCAAACGTTTCACAAGCTTCGCACAATAGGTTGGGTGAATTTTGGCCCATTCCTCCTGACAGAGCTGATGTAACGGAGTCAGGTTTGTAGGCCTTCTTGCTCGCACATGCTTTTTCAGTACTGCCCACAAATTTTCCCATGATGTCAAGCAAAGAGACATTGAGATTAAAGGTAGGCCTTGAAATGCATCCACAGGTACACCTCCAATTGACTCAAATGATGTCAATTAATCTATCAGGACTTTGTTGTCCTTAACCACAACTTTGGAAGTATGCTTGGGTGTCACGACTTCTGCCGAAGGTGGCTCCCCTGCCTGTTCGGGCGGTGCTCGGCGGTCTTCGTCACCGTCCTACTAGCCGCCACCGATCCCTTTTTTGTTTGTCTGTTTGTTTCGTCTTATTAGTTTCACCTGTGTTTCTGTTGTATGGCTTAATGAGCTTCCCTATTTTAAGTACGTGTACCCGCCCTTGTTTTGTGCGGGATTGTCTTTATGTTACGTGTGTGCGTTTTAGGTAGAGGTGGTTATATTTTCTGGACTTGGCACCCTGTGTTTTTTGGGTAGTCACTTTGTTGTCCGCGCCCTGTGTTGTTGTGCTTGTCATTTTTGTGTGCCGTATTAAAGAGCACTTTTCCCCAGTGGAACTCTCTGCGCCTGATTCCTTCACCCACCTAGTTCCGCGTGACATTGGGGTCATTGTCCATTTGGAAGACCCATTGATGTCTGATGTCTTGAGATGTTGGTTCAATATATCCACATAATTGTCCTTCCTCGTGATGCCATCTATTTTGTGAAGTGCACCAGTCCCTCCTGCAGCAAAGCACCCCCAACATGATGCTGCCACCCCCGTGCTTCACGGTTGGGATGGTATTCTTCGGCTTGCAAACTTTCCCCTTTTTCCACCAAACATAACGGTGGTCATTATGGCCAAACAGTTCTATTTTTGTTTCATCAGACCAGAGGACATTTCTCCAAAAAGTAGGATCTTTGTCCCCATGTACAGTTGCAAACCGTAGTCTGGCTTTTTTATGGCTGTTTTGGAGCAGTGGTTTCTTCCTTGCTGAGCTGCCTTTCAGGTTATGTCGATATAGGACTCGTTTTACTGTGGATATAAATACTTTTGTAACTGTTTTCTCCAGCATCTTCACACGGTCCTTTTGTTGTTCTGGGATTGATTTGCACTTTTTACACCAAAGTACGTTCATCTCTAGGAGACAAAATGCGTCTCCTTCCTGAGCTGTATGACGGCTGTGTGGTCCCATAGTGTTTATACTTGAATGTGGTACCTTCAGGCGTTTGTAAATTGCTCCCAAGGATGAATCAGACTTGTGGAGGTCTACAGTTTTTTTTCTAAGGTCTTGGCTGATTTCTTTTGATTTTCCTATGATGTCAAGCAAAGAGGCACTGAGTTTGAAGGTAGGCCTTGAAATAAATCCACAGGTACACCTCCAATTGACTCAAATTATGTCAATTAGCCTATCAGAAGCTTCTAAAGCCATGACACCATTTTCTGTAATTTTCGAAGCTGTTTAAAGGCACAGTCAACTTAGTGTATGTACACTTCTGACCCACTGGAATTGTGATACAGTGAATTATAAATTAAATAATCTGTCTGTAAACAATTGTTGGATAAATTACTTGTGTCATGCGCAAAGTAGATGTTCTAACCGACTTGCCAAAACTATAGTTTGTTAACAAGAAATTTGTGGAGTGGTTGAAAAACTAGTTTTAATGACCTAAGTGTATGTATTCTTCCGACACACACACACACACACACACACACACACGCACACACACACACACACACACACACACACACGCTCTCTCCTTAGACCTTACTGGCTATACTTATTAAAGCAGTGGGGTCAACTGTTTCTGGACTGAGGTGCTACCCTAATCAATAAGGACTGAGGTGCTGCCCTAATCAATAAGGACTGAGGTGCTACCCTAATCAATAAGGACTGAGGTGCTACCCTAATCAATAAGGACTGAGGTGCTACCCTAATCAATAAGGACTGAGGTGCTACCCTAATCAATAAGGATTGAGGTGCTACCCTAATCAATAAGGACTGAGGTGCTATCCTAATCAATAAGGACTGAGGTGCTACCCTAATCAATAAGGACTGAGGTTCTACCCTAATCAATAAGGACTGAGGTGCTACCCTAATCAATAAGGAATGAGGTGCTACCCTAATCAATAAGGACAGGTTCTCCCCTAATCAATAGAGACTGAGGTGGTACACCAATCAATAGGGACTGAGGTGGTACACTAATCAGTAGAGACTGAGGTGGTACACTAATCAATAGGGACTGAGGTGCTATCCTAATCAATAGGGACTGAGGTGGTACACTAATCAATAAGGACTGAGGAGGTACACTAATCAATAGGGACTGAGGTGGTACACTAATCAATAGGGACTGAGGTGGTACACTAATCAATAGGGACTGAGGTGGTACACTAATCAATAGGGACTGAGGTGGTACACTAATCAATAGGGACTGAGGTGGTACACCAATCAATAGGGACTGAGGTGGTACACTAATCAATAGGGACTGAGGTGGTACACTAATCAATAGGGACTGAGGTGGTACACTAATCAATAGGGACTGAGGTGGTACACTAATCAATAGGGACTGAGGTGGTACACTAATCAATAGGGACTGAGGTGGTACACTAATCAATAGGGACTGAGGTGGTACACTAATCAATAGGGACTGAGGTGGTACACTAATCAATAGGGACTGAGGTGGAACACTAATCAATAGGGACTGAGGTGGTACACTAATCAATAGGGACTGAGGTGGTACACCAATCAATAGGGACTGAGGTGCTACAGTAATCAATAGGGACTGAGGTGGTACACTAATCAATAGGGACTGAGGTGCTACAGTAATCAATAGGGACTGAGGTGGTACACTAATCAATAGGGACTGAGGTGCTACCCTAATCAATAGGGACTGAGGTGCTACCCTAATCAATAGGGACTGAGGTGCTATCCTAATCAATAGGGACTGAGGTGGTACACTAATCAATAGGGACTGAGGTGCTATCCTAATCAATAAGGACTGAGGTGGTACACTAATCAATAGGGACTGAGGTGCTACCCTAATCACTAGGGACTGAGGTGGTACACTAAAAAATAAGGATTTAGGTGCTACCCAAACCAATAGGAACTGAGGTGATCCGGGGCCCCTCCCCGGTCCCGGCACCACATTAAGACCAGTGGATATGATTGCTTTGGTCTGCGTCACTTTGATTCAGAACTGGGACTGTTTTATTGTCATCCATAACCAGCATAGACAGGAGAGGGTGATATGTATTTAAATAATGTATTAGTTTTGCAGCGCAACATCCACAATGCCTTGCAACATATGAAATGTAATAACTTATCATTGCGTCTATGTGTTCCATGGAGATGCCTGTCTGGAATTGAGTGTATTTGAATGCAAATCTTGCTGTGTAACTTTTGATGTAGTCAGATGTTGAATGGTAGGCGTGCTATCATGTATTGATAAGAAGAGAGGTAATATAATCAGAGATGTTAACCCTTTTATGTTATCAAAACACTGGAAAACACATTCAGTTCAGCTTGATTCAGCCGTGGCACTGGAACGAGGAAACAAAAGGGACAAATAAACGAATGCGCTGGAATTTGTCAAAAGCCAATAATCATTCTCACATCAGAGGGACCCAATCAATATCACATTACTTTGAGTAGAGTATATACAAGACTCATCAAATTGATTAATTTTGATGCTACAATGACAGTTTCATTTGCTCGCCAACAAAAACATTGACGACAACCACTGTTTAATTACCTGACCTGCGTGGCACGAAGGGAAAAAAACACAACAAATAAGATAAATGGATATTTATTTGACTAAAAATAACGCCTTGGACGTAAAGAGAAATGAGGAATGATGTGTCATATTTGTACTTACATTTCATAAATATATTTCCAAAGTCCTGGAAATAGAGAATTCATCATTAAGTTTGTGTGGGCCATAATGTTACGTTAGGGATTATTCCATTTCCTAATGTATTGTGCATGTCACTATGACTTGTGACGCATACCTCCACGACCCCTTGAGAGGGAATGTGTGGGGAGTACATTACTGGGTGGCAAAAGACAGATACCAGAGTTTGAGGCCTCAAATCATGAAACTAGTTAAGAAATAAAACTACTCATAATGCTAACCATGCCCCAACATTTCTTTAACAAAGACTGTCACCCTAAATATGACTGTTCTTAACCACTACTTTTCCATCTAGGACTTTTCCGTTTGCGAAGGACGGCTCCTGGTTCCTAATGGCTGAAAGTCTTCAACAGGGCTCCTTAGATGATTAAAAAGTCCTTTTCAGAACTGTTCTCCTAGGATTATTATTATTTTTTTTATATTAAATTGCTCCAATCAATCCTGCTCGTGGTGCAGTTTGTACTGCTGTTCACATGGTGTGTAGATATTTGTCATCGTTTTCCTTTGACGCTTTTCCAACTGCCCTGATCAACAATTAATGGTTGAGACGTCTCCACTGTTACCTGTGGCGGAATAGGCAGATGCAGGTTTGCAAAAACTAGGGAATGGAGCTGGACAGAAAAAAAAGGTCTCAATGTTGAATATTCTCGAGGTGCTGTATATACGTCACAAATAATATTAACACATCTCTCTATTGACTTACTGTAGTGTTTTTTCTTGTTTTTTAAAGATTAGTAATTATTTTACAATAGTAGCAAAAACATTGTTGAAAATAGAGAAGCAGAAATAAAGAAGTATACATTATGGCATCCTCCTAAACTATTTATTTATTTATTTGCTATTTTGCAGGATGAAATCTCTTGCAGGATGAGATCTCATTTTCAAAAGTTTCCAAATAAAATATTTTTTATGAATACAAACCATAGCTACAACTACTAATTCACCAAATACAAACTACTGCTACAACTACTAATTCAACTAATAAAAACCACTGCTACAACTACAAACTACTGCTACAACTACTAATTCAACTAATAAAAACCACTGCTACAACTACAAACTACTGCTACAACTACTAATTCAACTAATGCAAACTACTGCTACAACTACTAATTCAACTAATACAAACTACTGCTACAACTACTAATACAAACTACTGCTACAACTACTAATTCAACTAATACAAACCACTGCTACAACTACTAATTCAACTAATAAAAACCACTGCTACAACTACAAACTACTGCTACAACTACTAATTCAACTAATGCAAACCACTGCTACAACTACTAATTCAACTAATACAAACTACTGCTACAACTACTAATGCAACTAATAAAAACCACTGCTACAACTACTAATATAAAACTACTGCTACAACTACTAATTCAACGAATACAAACCACTGCTACAACTACTAATTCAACGAATACAAACCACTGCTACAACTACTAATTCAACTAATAAAAACCACTGCTACAACTACTAATATAAAACTACTGCTACAACTACTAATTCAACAAATACAAACCACTGCTACAACTACTAATATAAAACTACTGCTACAACTACTAACACGACAAAGTACCTCTAACATATAGGGTGGTAGGTAGCCTACCGGCTAAGACCAGTATTTATGTGTATATATCCTCTGCAGCAGAGGTAACTCTGGGTCTTCCTTTCCTGTGGCGATCCTCATGAATGCCAATTTCATCATAGCGCTTGATGGTTTTTGAGATTGCACTTACATTTTTTTTAACGTTTTTGAAATGTTCCTTAAAGTAATATCTTAAAGTAATGTCTTAAAGTAATGTCTTAAAGTAATGTCTTAAAGTAATGTCTTAAAGTAATGATGGACTGTTGTTTCTCTTTGCTGTTTTGAGCTGTTCTTGACATAATATGGACTTGGCCATTTATCAAATAGGGCTATCTTCTGCATACCAATCCTACACAACTGATTGGCTCAAACGCATTAAACAAATGAACTTTTAACAAGGCACACCTGTTAATTGAAATGCTTTCCAGGTGACTACCTCACAAAGCTGGTTTAGAGAATGCCAAGAGTGTGCAAAGTTTTCATCAAGGCAAAGGGTGGCTACTTTGAAGAATCTCAAATTTAAAATATATTCTGATTTGTTTAACACATTTTTTGGTTACTACATGACTCCATATGTGTTATTTCATAGTGTTGATGTCTTCACTATTATTCTACAATGTAGAAAATAGTAACAAATAAAGAAGTTACTTGTGTCTAAACTTTTGACTGGTACTGTATATGTATGTATGTGTATATAGAATTACAATATATCTGCAATATTAAAGCAGGTCACTGGTTCAAAACCTGAGTCGGCTAGGTGTGCGCTTGAGCAAGGCACTTAACCCTCATTTCTCTTTTAAGTCGCTACATGACAAAAATGTAAATATATACTTACATACATATTTACAAATATATTCACACGGTGATATTTCTATTGGTAAAAACACATCTAAGTAATCTAACTTTCATGTTAGTACCTTCAGTACAAAACATACAGTACTGCAGTGTACACTCTATTTCTAACACACAGTAACACAACAATTCCCAGTGCTCTGCAACATCTCCCACCAAATGACCTTTAGTGTTCGCCCCATCTGAGGACAGAGGGCCCTGGATTCGGATAGAATCAATATTCTATTATGATAGTGCGTTGAGGTGTGGAGGTTTACTACTTGCCCATAATAGTCTCACTATTTCATCCTATGGCAGGCGGACCAGGCCACTGCAGGCTGTTGGGTCCCAGCATTAGGCCTAACACTAACGCTGCCCACTAACGGCAACCTCCAGTCCTATAACATGGGCTATGGCCTCAGCTCTGCAATCCAAGGGCATGTTCACTAGGCTAATGTTTTTTAGAGATAGAAATGTCATAAATAGAGCTGATGTGATTCCTGATTCAGTCAGGAAAGGCAGGGGTTTGTTCAATGTGGTATATTTCTGTCTGAATGTTCCACAACGTTGTGTCCTGCTATAATGGTTGTTTATGAGGGGAGGGGCTTGGGGAATATGGAGGGGGCACTCCTGTCAGAAGGGAGGGCCTAGGGGACTATGGAGTGGTTGTTCATGAGGGGAGGGGCTTGGGGAATATGGAGGGGGCACTCCTGTCAGAAGGGAGGGCCTAGGGGACTATGGAGTGGTTGTTCATGAGGGGAGGGGCTTGGGGAATATGGAGGGGGCACTCCTGTCAGAAGGGAGGGCCTAGGGGAGTATGGAGTGGTTGTTCATGAGGGGAGGGGCTTGGGGAATATGGAGGGGGCACTCCTGTCAGAAAAGGGAGGGCCTAGGGGACTATGGAGTGGTTGTTCATGAGGGGAGGGGCTTGGGGAATATGGAGGGGGCACTCCTGTCAGAAGGGAGGGCCTAGGGGACTATGGAGTGGTTGTTCATGAGGGGAGGGGCTTGGGGAATATGGAGGGGGCACTCCTGTCAGAAGGGAGGGCCTAGGGGAGTATGGAGTGGTTGTTCATGAGGGGAGGGGCTTGGGGAATATGGAGGGGGCACTCCTGTCAGAAGGGAGGGCTAAATGTCAGTGTTAAGTCATTAAACGGCAGGCTAGTCCCCATAAAAGACTAATTCCATTATGGCCGTCGTCTCAAATAATTAAATAATGTGAGTATTTTATGCAGCCAAACGTTGTTACTTTTTAGAAATCCTGGCGTTTAAATATCCTCGGGGCACCGAGTTTATTGTTTGTGATAAACATTATAAAGTTAACATAGTAGAGGAGGGTTGTAACTTAATATTACCTTTTCATTATAAAGTTAACAGGACGCTACATAGTAGAGGAGGGTTGTAATATTACCTTTTCATTATGAAGTTAACAGGACACTACATAGTAGAGGAGGGTTGTAATATTACCTTTTCATTTCTGTCAGGAACTCGATTACGATTTGAAAGAACTTTGTTATAAAATACCCTCTCTCTACATACACTGATACACTGAGTATACCAAGCATCGAGAATAACTTCCTAATATTGAATACTACAATTTTGACAGCTTTTTTAATATAAGTGAATTTGTCCCAATACATTTGGTCCCCTTAAATGAGGGGAGTATGGGAGAAGAAGAAAAAATGGCTGTAACTTCTAAACGGTTCACTAGATATGATTGAAGATACCCTCACAATAAAGCTGACAGTCTTCACTTTAACCTCACAGTAATTGTATCATTTCAAATCAAAAGTGCTGGAGTACAAAGCCAAAACAATGAAAATGATGTCACTGTCCCAATACTTTTGGAGCTCACTGTATACCTATCTGTCACAGGCGGCTGGTGAGTGGATGATGGTTTATAATTATAGCTGGAATTAAGTTAATAGAGTGGTATCAAACAGATGGAAACCCTTTCGTTCCAGCCATTGCTATGAGCCCTTCCTCCCCATTTAAGGTTCCAAAAGCCACCTGTGCTATCTGTTGTGAAACAAATAGTCAAAGTGGCCAAGTGTTTTTTTTTCTGCATACTTATGTGGGAAAGAATATCAATCAGTCCCTCCTCGTGAGGCGTGCAGCAGCGCCCTCTTCAGTCTTCTTCTAACCTCGTAGCACCCTTCACTCCTTACACAATCAGTCCCTCCTCGTGAGGCATGCAGCAGCGCCCTCTTCAGTCTTCTTCTAACCTCGTAGCACCCTTCACTCCTTACACAATCAGTCCCTCCTCGTGAGGCATGCAGCAGCGCCCTCTTCAGTCTTCTTCTAACCTCGTAGCACCCTTCACTCCTTACACAATCAGTCCCTCCTCGTGAGGCATGCAGCAGCGCCCTCTTCAGTCTTCTTCTAAACTCGTAGCACCCTTACATCTTTGTTCCTAATCATAGTTTCTATGGTGATAATTCTTTTCAATACACAGCTTTGTTAACCCCGTTCATTTCCAGCAAGAATTAGTTTACCCATCTACTTCACAGATATTAGCCCTACTGTAGGCCTACCCAGAATGCTTTATGGAGTGTAGTGGAGTGGGAGAGATCGTCCATATCCACCGCAGAGTAACATGACCAGCGTTGACACAGACCAGGTTGCTTGGTCATCGTGGGGTTTGATGTGGAGAGATCCGCACGTCGGTGCAGGTAGGGTCTGATGTGTTTGCGCGATGTGCGGCATGGCGGGAAGCTGTGTTTTGACTGTGTCAGCCAGCATCAGCTCAGGCAGAAACTTGGATGACCATCTCTCCCTTTAGTCTCCATTGCAGTCATGTCAGCCAGATGCATTCTTGGGGTCCTTCAGAGTGCTAGTGACAGCGGAAACCTGCAATGGAGGTACATGAGATGGCACAGGGATAGACAGACACTTATGGCCTTTACCTAGGAGCTGTAGCTAGGACCTTTACCTAGGGGGCTGTAAGAAGGGCCTTTACCTAGGGGGCTGTAAGTTGGGCCCTTACCTAGGGGGCTGTAAGAAGGGCCTTTACCCAGGGGGTTGTAAGTTGGGCCTTTACCTAGGGGCTGTAGCTAGGGCATGTACCTAGGGGCTGTAGCTAGGGCCTTTACCTAGGGGCTGTAGCTAGGGCCTTTACCTAGGGGGCTGTAAGAAGGGCCTTTACCCAGGGGGTTGTAAGTTGGGCCTTTACCTAGGGGGCTGTAAGTAGGGCCTTTACCTAGGGGGCTGTAGCTAGGGGCTGTAAGTAGGGCCTTTACCTAGGGGGCTGTAAGTAGGGCCTTTACCTAGGGGGCTGTAAGTAGGGCCTTTACCTAGGGGGCTGTAAGTAGGGCCTTTACCTAGGGGGCTGTAGCTAGGGGCTGTAAGTAGGGCCTTTACCTAGGGGGCTGTAAGTAGGGCCTTTACCTAGGGGGCTGTAAGTAGGGCCTTTACCTAGGGGGCTGTAAGTAGGGCCTTTACCTAGGGGGCTGTAAGTAGGGCCTTTACCTAAGGGGTTGTAAGTAGGGCCTTTACCTAGGGGGCTGTAAGTAGGGCTTTTACCTAGGGGGCTGTAGCTAGGGCCTTTACCTAGGGGGTTGTAAGTACGGCCTTTACCTAGGGGGTTGTAAGTACGGCCTTTACCTAGGGGGCTGTAAGTAGGGCCTTTACCTAGGAGGCTGTAAGTAGGGCCTTTACCTAGGGGGCTGTAAGTAGGGCCTTTACCTAGGAGGCTTTACCTAGTGTAAGTAGGGCCTTTACCTAGGAGGCTGTAAGTAGGGCCTTTACCTAGGAGGGCTGTATAGCTATGGCCTTTACCTATGGGGCTGTAAGTAGGGCCTTTACCTAGGAGGCTGTAAGTAGGGCCTTTACCTAGGAGGCTGTGAGTAGGGCCTTTACCTAGGAGGCTGTGAGTAGGGCCTTTACCTAGGGGGCTGTAGCTAGGGCCTTTACCTAGGGGGCTGTAGCTAGGGGCTGTAGCTAGGGCCTTTACCTAGGGGGCTGTAAGTAGGGCCTTTACCTAGGAGGCTGTAAGTAGGGCCTTTACCTAGGAGGCTGTAAGTAGGGCCTTTACCTAGGGGGCTGTAGCTAGGGCCTTTACCTAGGGGGCTGTAAGTAGGGCCTTTACCTAAGGGGCTGTAGCTAGGGCCTTTACCTAGGGGGCTGTAAGTAGGGCCTTTACCTAGGGGGCTGTAAGTAGGGCCTGTACCTAGGGAGTTGTAGCTAGGGAAGGGAGGCTTAGATTAAAGGGAGGCTTAGAGTTCAGGGGAGCGTTCAGGGGAGCGTGCTCTAAACACACTACGTTGAAGAGTGAGAGGAAACCAATGTTAAACTGTGAGAAGATGTCACTATATCACACTTAGCACCATCCCCCCCATCACCCAGTCTAGGTTTGTATTCTTCATGATGAGTGGTAGACCTGACATCATTAATAATCTCCTTCCTTCAACACGCTAAGCTTACAACAACGGAGATGCCCGTGTCCACAGCGGTCAGGCACTTATGGGATCGTATGACTCAAGGCTTCTCAGGGGTCTAACGAAGTTCACCGACCTCTCAACCACTCATCACCTTCCTGACTGTACCGCAATATCAGAAAAACGGTCTTATTCTGTTTAAAATGGCATAATTTACTAGATAATTTTTCAAGATTTGTGGTGTAGGTCCTTAACCCTAAAAGCCATAACTCATTAAGATAATTGTTTTAACAACTTTGTTTGAAGTCTAACTTTGAGTTGTTTCACACACGGTATTCAGACTATGCTAAATTAGGCACAATTGAATTTTTTTGTTCGTTTTGAGCCAAGCAATGTTAACGCTAGCCTGTAGTGGCTGTAGCTAGACAAAGTAAGCCTTATCATAGGTGGCAGTTACTGCCCACCCATAGACTACTTCCAATGATACAATTAGCAAGTTTAAACATTTGGGTGAATTATCCCTTTAAGATGTGCCAGTTATAGTCTCCCTCCAATACAACGCGAGTGATGAGTACAAATTGTATGCTCCTGGAACTAGTTCCTTGTTCCTGCATTCTCCAGAACACAGACAGTAGTGATGTGCTTCATTTCTCCGCAGACGCTCCACCGCTCTGCAGAAGCTCCACCGCTCTGTAGCCGCTCCACCGCTCCGTAGCCGCTCTACCGCTCTGTAGCCACTCCACCGCTCTGTAGACGCTCCACCGCTCCGTAGCCGCTCCACCGCTCTGTAGCCGCTCCACCGCTCCGTAGCCGCTCCACCGCTCTGCAGACGCTCCACCGCTCTGTAGCTGCTCCACCGCTCTGTAGCCGCTCCACCGCTCTGCAGACGCTCCACCGCTCCGTAGCCGCTCCACCGCTCTGTAGCCGCTCCACCGCTCTGTAGCCGCTCCACCGCTCCGTAGACGCTCCACCGCTCTGTAGCCGCTCCACCGCTCTGTAGCCGCTCCACCGCTCCGTAGCCGCTCCACCGCTCTGTAGCCGCTCCACCGCTCTGTAGCCGCTCCACCGCTCCGTAGCCGCTCCACCGCTCCGTAGCCGCTCCACCGCTCTGTAGCCGCTCCACCGCTCCGTAGCCGCTCCACCGCTCTGTAGACGCTCCACCGCTCTGTAGCCGCTCCACCGCTCTGCAGCCGCTCCACCGCTCTGCAGCCGCTCCACCGCTCTGTAGCCGCTCCACCGCTCTGTAGACGCTCCACCGCTCTGTAGCCGCTCTGCAGCCGCTCCACCGCTCTGCAGACGCTCCACCGCTCTGTAGCCGCTCCACCGCTCTGTAGCCGCTCCACCGCTCTGCAGCCGCTCCACCGCTCTGCAGCCGCTCCACCGCTCTGCAGCCGCTCCACCGCTCTGCAGACGCTCCACCGCTCTGTAGACGCTCCACCGCTCTGTAGCCGCTCCACCGCTCTGCAGCCGCTCCACCGCTCTGTAGACGCTCCACCGCTCTGCAGACGCTCCACCGCTCTGTAGCCGCTCCACCGCTCTGTAGCCGCTCCACCGCTCTGCAGCCGCTCCACCGCTCTGCAGCCGCTCCACCGCTCTGTAGCCGCTCCACCGCTCTGCAGCCGCTCCACCGCTCTGCAGCCGCTCCACCGCTCTGTAGCCGCTCCACCGCTCTGTAGACGCTCCACCGCTCTGTAGCCGCTCTGCAGCCGCTCCACCGCTCTGCAGACGCTCCACCGCTCTGTAGCCGCTCCACCGCTCTGTAGCCGCTCCACCGCTCTGCAGCCGCTCCACCGCTCTGCAGCCGCTCCACCGCTCTGCAGCCGCTCCACCGCTCTGCAGACGCTCCACCGCTCTGTAGACGCTCCACCGCTCTGTAGCCGCTCCACCGCTCTGCAGCCGCTCCACCGCTCTGTAGACGCTCCACCGCTCTGCAGACGCTCCACCGCTCTGTAGCCGCTCCACCGCTCTGTAGCCGCTCCACCGCTCTGCAGCCGCTCCACCGCTCTGTAGCCGCTCCACCGCTCTGCAGCCGCTCCACCGCTCTGCAGCCGCTCCACCGCTCTGTAGCCGCTCCACCGCTCTGTAGACGCTCCACCGCTCTGTAGCCGCTCTGCAGCCGCTCCACCGCTCTGCAGACGCTCCACCGCTCTGTAGCCGCTCCACCGCTCTGTAGCCGCTCCACCGCTCTGCAGCCGCTCCACCGCTCTGCAGCCGCTCCACCGCTCTGCAGCCGCTCCACCGCTCTGCAGACGCTCCACCGCTCTGCAGACGCTCCACCGCTCTGTAGCCGCTCCACCGCTCTGCAGACGCTCCACCGCTCTGCAGACGCTCCACCGCTCTGTAGCCGCTCCACCGCTCTGTAGCCGCTCCACCGCTCTGTAGCCGCTCCACCGCTCTGCAGACGCTCCACCGCTCTGCAGCCGCTCCACCGCTCTGTAGACGCTCCACCGCTCTGCAGACGCTCCACCGCTCTGTAGCCGCTCCACCGCTCTGTAGCCGCTCCACCGCTCTGCAGCCGCTCCACCGCTCTGTAGCCGCTCCACCGCTCTGCAGCCGCTCCACCGCTCTGCAGCCGCTCCACCGCTCTGTAGCCGCTCCACCGCTCTGTAGACGCTCCACCGCTCTGTAGCCGCTCTGCAGCCGCTCCACCGCTCTGCAGACGCTCCACCGCTCTGTAGCCGCTCCACCGCTCTGTAGCCGCTCCACCGCTCTGCAGCCGCTCCACCGCTCTGCAGCCGCTCCACCGCTCTGCAGCCGCTCCACCGCTCTGCAGCCGCTCCACCGCTCTGCAGACGCTCCACCGCTCTGCAGACGCTCCACCGCTCTGCAGCCGCTCCACCGCTCTGCAGACGCTCCACCGCTCTGCAGACGCTCCACCGCTCTGCAGACGCTCCACCGCTCTGTAGCCGCTCCACCGCTCTGTAGCCGCTCCACCGCTCTGTAGCCGCTCCACCGCTCTGTAGCCGCTCCACCGCTCTGTAGCCGCTCCACCGCTCTGTAGCCGCTCTGCAGCCGCTCCACCGCTCTGCAGACGCTCCACCGCTCTGCAGCCGCTCCACCGCTCTGCAGACGCTCCACCGCTGTCGTCCGTATGTCGAGCACTGTGAGATGGTCATCCCTCAAACTAGGACCCCTATGATGTAGTCCAGAGACCATCTGCCCGGAAGATAACTCACTCGTTTTCTCCTAGCATTCCATCATCGCTCATAAACGGAGTGAGGAAGTTAGGGTGGAGGACGCCATTGTTATAGGTCATTAGGAAAGGAACACAAAGAAACAGAACACTGTTAGGTGCACTGTAATTGGACAAACAAAGTTTTGACCTGTAATGGGGTCTTTATCTGAACACTTGGGATATGCTATTTATTACAGCCACGTTATAATTGGAATGGAGCTCTTGTATTATCAGGCTCTGATGTTAACATGTTTGAGTGAAAGGGATCGTTTTTCTTTTTTAAATGAGACAGCAGTAATGACTTTGATGTGCTTCACTCGGTTCTAAACAGAGGCCTGTTTCAGTCATAGCCCTTACACTGAAATACGGGACATTTATTTGACGAAGCACCACTCTTTACCTTCATCTATTGTGTTTAAATGATCATTTAATAGCCATAAACATTGAATATGTTAATTCCTGACATGGTTAGAAACAACTGCGTCAAGAATGAGCCGGTTTTGTCTGCGAGCACTTTTGGTCATAAGGAGCGGCATTAATTGTTTACCAAAAAAAACGAAAGCACCATCCATTTCTCAATATCGTACTCACTCTGTAAACAACAAAGCCTGCAACTTGTTTATCACAACAACTCCGCGGTGAATGGCAGCGACATTTTGCAAGCCCCCCCCCCCCGGGGATACGACATCTCTAAGAGGCTGACGACCAAACGAGGGACGATGAAAGACGATGGGGATCATCCATTTGTCACACTCTCCACAACAAACAGACATATTTGGTGTTATGGAGGCACAGCTGACCGGCATGTTTTGCCAATCCCTGTCATACAAAGTGAAAGTTGACTGCAGAGCTCCAGTCAAGTCAATGAAATGGGCGGCATGGAAACAGAGTTGGGTGTTTTGACCATAACTGGCATCCAAACGTTTTGGATGTGCTCCCTGTTCCTCAACACAGTCCGACCTCATCTGTTGTACAGCCCCTGTTTGTTTGGAGCTGCTTGAGTTGGGTCCCACTCGGCAGTGGGAGAAACAACAACCCTGGGCGACTGCGGACGAGGGTTTTAGAGAAACCGACGTGAAGCATGCAAAGGCCGGCGACACGGTCAACACGGACATCAGCAGGACTTTTGATTTTGTCATCTCGCCCTGAAAATAGAGCTTTGGCAGCAGTGGCGTGGAGATGAGAGTAGAAGAGAAGAGGGTGGGAACCCTTCTGGGTGGAGGCCGGAGGTTGTGTTTGTATGGGTGTTGATAACCGTCCCTCAGGTGTGACAGAGGTGACACCACCATCAGACCCACCGCTTAGCATGTGGAGGTCAGGCAGGGGATAGGGCCATCCATCCCCTCTCTTCCCCTCGCGCTGCCCAAGATCAGGTGCCCATCGTGGGGTGACAGTGCTCAGTGCTGGGGGATAGGATGGAGAGTGGTAGGTCTATAGATTGGGTGTTGGGGAGTGTCCCATCACGTCCCTCTCTGATTGAGTCTGATGCATGCTGATTTGCGGCGAGGCTGTGGTTGTCAGCGGTGAGGCGGTGTCTGGTGAAATTAGCTGGCACCGATGGAGTGCCTATAGAGGAGTTCTTTAAGCCATCCCGGCACAGAGGCAGAATGACATTCACACTTGACACACACATCACCCCCTCCAACCCCTTTACCTCTCTGTCCCTGTCAGAACCCGCAGCTCAAATTAACTACCCCCTCATCCCTGTCAGAACCCGCAGCTCAAATGAACTACCCCCTCCAACCCATTTACCCCTCTGTCCCTGTCTGAACCCGCAGCTCAAATTAACAATCTCCTCTGTCCCTGTCAGAACCCGCAGCTCAAGTTAACTATCTCCTCCAACCCATTTACCCCTCCGTCCCTGACAGAACCCGCAGCTCAAATTTACTACCCCCTCCATCCCTGTCAGAACCCGCAGCTCAAATGAACTATCTCCTCCAACCCATTTACCCCTCTGTCCCTGACAGAACCCGCAGCTCAAATTAACTATCTCCTCAAACCCATTTACCCCTCTGTCCCTGACAGAACCCGCAGCTCAAATTAACTACCCCCTCCGTCCATGTCAGAACCCGCAGCTCAAATAACTACCCATCCATCCCTTTATCCCTTCGTCCGTCAGCCGTGAACCCCCTCCCCCATTCCTCTATTCCTCCGTCCGTCAGCCGTGAACCCCCTCCCCCCATCCCTCATCTCCTTCTCTAGATGTGTGATGCTCCGGGGACACGTTCACAAACAGCACACTTCCTAAGTGATGTGTTCTGGGTAATACACTGGGTAATACACTGGGTAATACACTGGGTAATACACTGGGTAATACACCGGATCAACCGACAGGTCGGGAAGCCTTGAGGCCCTGGTTGGTTTCCCAGGCGTTCCCCAGCAGGGATATATGAAACAACAGGAGTGTGAAATGAACCGCCTCCACCCCGAGGGGTGGGTGGGTGGGTATGGGTGTGTGTATGCATGCATATTCGCATGTGCGTACCTGTGTGTATGTGTATATGCACACTGATCAATCAATCAAATGTATTTATAAAGCCCTTTTTACATTAGCAGATGTCACAAAGTGCTGTACAGAAACCCAGCCTAAAACCCAAATCAGCAAGCAATACAGGTGTAGAAGCACAGTGACTGGGAAAAACTCCCTAGAAAGGCAGGAACCTAGGAAGAAACCTAGAGAGGAACCAGGCTCTGAGGGGTGGCAAGTCCTTTTCCGGCTGTGCCGGGTGGAGATTATAAGAGTATATGACCATTAAGGCCAGATATTATATATAAATATATACCATTACGATGTTCAAGCGTTCATAGATGACCAACAGGGTCAAATAATAATCACAGTGGTTGTAGAGGGTGCAACAGGTCAGTACATCAGGAGTAAATGTCAGTTGGCTTTTCATAGCCGAGCATTCAGAGGTCGAGACAGAAGGTGTGTGTGGTTTCTCGCCCCTCTAATTCCAGTCCAGGTAGTGTAGGCAGAGGGAGGCAGGTATCACTGGTCAGCACAGAATGTGCATTAACACTCTGTTAACATCAAGAGAGCCTATTGTTCCCAGCTGGGTGCAGCAATCCATTCACATTACCTGTGAGTTTGGCATAATTCCAGATTTACTCTGGCAGGTGAGAAACTGTTTTCCATGGGCCGTGGTTTACCCTTACCACCCCCTCCCACATCCACACTGTGTGTGTGTGTGTGTGTGTGTGTGAATTCCCTCTTGCTCACCTCTCCCTTAGCAACACAAGCCAAAAGCATTGTGTCCTTCACGTCAGTGACACATCGTTTGATGACGTGGTCTGTCGTTGGTATGTTGACTGTTAGTCAGCCCTGACTTTTTAAATCCCAAACTATTATGAGTCAATTAAAACTGTTGTAAACACACAAGTTCAATAAACGTCAGAGTACACTTCATAAACCAACAATAACAATAGAGAAGTTTGTGTACTAAACACAATCATGGTCGAGTGAAGGGTGAAGGCTTTGACTCGCTTGAGTACATTCACTCCCCTGAGATCTTCCCTAATCCACTGTGTCCCATTTTAGGACCAGAACGTTACATATCTAGACACACTGTAGTGGAGGATTAGCGACGTTACTTACGAGCTAAGGAACACTATTTCACGCACATCTCCGCCCCGGCTAAATAATCCAACCGCAGCTTTTAATAGCTGTTACTAATATTACAGGTCATAGATGATGGCTCTTCAGACTCTGGTTGATCACACGCGGATTATCTCTGTTATTTACGGTTGCATATCACTTCGGCATAAACACATACTTATGGAAATACGCTCACTATTCTCTACGGTAATGCACTTTATAATGATGTATGCTGCAATGAATCAACAACAAACATCCAGCAATGTGTTTCTTCCAGTTTTTTCCCCCTCGATAGTAGTTTTAAAAAAAAATCTTGACAGGACAATTATACTTGTAAATTGGTGTTATTCCGTTAACTCACATACATCGTTTAGAGACACTGTTTGAAATGCAACTGATGCTTGGCACATGATGGCTCCACATGTACCAATCAATTAAATTCTGCAGTAAACAATCTGACGTATGTCTAATTACTCGCAATCCAAAGGGAAACGTGCACACACACACACACACACACACACACACACACACACACACACACACACACACACACATTCAAACACATTGTCTCAGGTAACATATTGGCCAATTTCAAAAAAAGTGATTACCAAGTTGACTATGTATGTGTGTACGCATGTGCACATGTGTGTGTGGGTACCGCTACACTACAGCCTTCACATTGCCCTCAGCAACACAGTAAGGACCCAAACAGCCTTCATGTTGCCCTCAGCAACACAGTAAGGACTCACACAGCCTTCACGTTGCCCTCAGCAACACGGTAAGGAGCCACACAGTCTTCACGCTACCCTCAGCAACACAGTAAGGACCCACACAGCCTTCACGTTGCCCTCAGCAACACAGTAAGGACTCACACAGCCTTCACGTTATCCTCAGCAACACAGTAAGGACTCACACAGCCTTCACATTACCCTCAGCAACACAGTAAGGACTCACACAGCCTTCACGTTTCCCTCAGCAACACAGTAAGGAGCCACACAGCCTTCACGTTGCCCTCAGCAACACAGTAAGGACTCCCGATAAGGAGAATTTGTACAAACTTGGGAGCTGTCAATCAGTGCCAATTAAACTTTAATCTAGGCCTGAAACAGGCACAAATAAATTAAACCCTTTTGAGAGGCAATGTGCACTCCCCAGATAATGTGGGATTGAAGTCGTTTCTGGGGATGTGGAACAGCCTCTACCATGGCATTGGTGCTGAGGGAACAGACTGGGGACAGGGGGGGGACTGAAACTCACAAAGTTGGGTGCCTGGCTTACACACACAGAGAGAGAGAGAGAGAGAGAGAGAGAGAGAGAGAGAGAGAGAGAGAGAGAGAGAGAGAGAGAGAGAGAGAGAGAGAGAGAGAGAGAGAGAGAGAGAGAGAGCGCTTTAGCTAATACCCAGAGCTCTGGGTGTATTTAATAATGCCAGCCAGGGGCATACACATGCAGAACATGGGGCTTGGCTCTCTCACTGCACTGCTTGCTCAGATGATGTGTATAAGGAGAGGGCTCTGATTGTAAATGCATTTCCACAATCGTGGGCATGTATCGTGATATTGGACCTTAAAGTGTGGGGGGCATTTGATAACCAAACCGAGCATGACGCTCCCAGTACAAATATAAATTATATTTGGAAATATGCTCCAGCCAACTACAATAGAGAGAAAATGGCCCAATGAAGAAAAACATAATGTCCCTTTACCATCAACCTTTAAATGTTGTGATATTCCAACGTGTGGTTGTCCACGACCTGCGCTGAGGAGAAGGGATATTTCATTAATATATTTAATGAATTAATACTCTTATCTCCTTCCCCATGCCCGACCTGTAGACTGGTGTTTAATTCTAAAGTAATTTTCTGTATATATGAGCATGGATTTTTATGTATTAATGTCATGGCCCACGTCTGTGAATGACATGATTTATTCCAGAATGACGGCAGCCACATCCATTCAATCTCACCACAAAAAGCCCCAGAGAAACAGAGAAGTGAAACAATAATATGAACAATATTAACAGTAATAATGGAAAAAATGATGAGGAAAACTATTGACGACAATAGTAATCACACGTAGGGAAATACCTTAGTGTTTGACCGAATCGTACAAAATGATCATGCATGTGTATATAATATAAATCATTATATGTCTGTGTCTCCTAGCCTGCGGCAATCAGCATAGAATCACTTGGGTATGTATAATACATCTGAGAGAAACCCATGAATAATCCAGGGGCCAGGGGCCAGGGAGTGTACCAGTGACTGAGAGAACCATGAATAATCCAGGGGCCAGGGAGTGTACCAGTGACTGAGAGAACCATGAATAATCCAGGGGCCAGGGAGTGTACCAGTGACTGAGAGAACCATGAATAATCCAGGGGCCAGTGAGTGTACCAGTGACTGAGAGAACCATGAATAATCCAGGGGCCAGGGAGTGTACCAGTGACTGAGAGAACCATGAATAATCCAGGGGCCAGGGAGTGTACCAGTGACTGAGAGAACCATGAATAATCCAGGGGCCAGGGAGTGTACCAGTGACTGAGAGAACCATGAATAATCCAGGGGCCAGGGAGTGTACCAGTGACTGAGAGAACCATGAATAATCCAGGGGCCAGGGAGTGTACCAGTGACTGAGAGAACCATGAATAATCCAGGGGCCAGGGAGTGTACCAGTGACTGAGAGAACCATGAATAATCCAGGGGCCAGGGAGTGTACCAGTGACTGAGAGAACCATGAATAATCCAGGGGCCAGGGAGTGTACCAGTGACTGAGAGAACCATGAATAATCCAGGGGCCAGGGAGTGTACCAGTGACTGAGAGAACCATGAATAATCCAGGGGCCAGGGAGTGTACCAGTGACTGAGAGAACCATGAATAATCCAGGGGCCAGGGAGTGTACCAGTGACTGAGAGAACCATGAATAATCCAGGGGCCAGGGAGTGTACCAGTGACTGAGAGAACCATGAATAATCCAGGGGCCAGGGAGTGTACCAGTGACTGAGAGAACCATGAATAATCCAGGGGCCAGGGAGTGTACCAGTGACTGAGAGAACCATGAATAATCCAGGGGCCAGGGAGTATACCAGTGACTGAGAGAACCATGAATAATCCAGGGGCCAGGGAGTGTACCAGTGACTGAGAGAACCATGAATAATCCAGGGGCCAGGGAGTGTACCAGTGACTGAGAGAACCATGAATAATCCAGGGGCCAGGGAGTGTACCAGTGACTGAGAGAACCATGAATAATCCAGGGGCCAGGGAGTGTACCAGTGACTGTAGATGTTTGTCTTTGGACTGAATCAAAGTGAAGATGCAATATCGTGATAATCCATAGTTCAAGGCAGACTTGTTTAAATTCTGCGGTTTTCCAGACATGGGCCTCTGGAATTGAGTTTCCAATAACATTGTGATTATCCACCCTGTTTGATAATTGAATCCAATAAAAAAAAAATCTTAACATTCCAATATTGTAGATGTGTGATTTGCATGTAGATTTCAGTGGCTCTCTGGAACTCATCACTTTCCTCTTAATGTAACTTAATTTACTATATTGTCATTGTCATTATTATTGTAGTTTAACAAATGACGGAACGCTCTTTAGCTATGAGGACAGTTATGAGGAGTAAATTATTGTTAACGTTTTTTATACCAATTTCACCAGTCTCTGTCTTCAGGTATTAAAGAGCCTCCCAAAAATTCTCAAAATTCTATCCAACCTTAACCTGTTTACCATTCTCATTATACGTTCAAAAGTGAATATTTCTTTTGTTGAACTCATCAAATTCAGATCAGCGCCGACATGTTCACATTTTCAATGCTATCAAACTTAGATATCCTGGCCCCAATTCTCAGCTGTTACATAATGCAGACAGCAGTGGTACGAGTGTGAATGTAATTTCCATTCGCCTGATAGGCCCCCTACAGAGTACTTCCTGTTCAGAGATACAGAGTGGAGTCAGAACGTAGGGCTGGCTCCTGAATATGGGAGTATTGCAGCTCTCTTCATACACAGAAAGCATCCAGAATTCATGAACCTCCCTCTTTCTCTCGCCCATGCTTTAGGTATGAACCAAGACTTGGCTTCTCTCTTCCTCTGGTGGATACAATTATTTTTTTTACGATAGCAGAAGTGAAGAGAAGTAACAACGCAACAGATCCTGGACGAGCCCTCAGAAGTGGGGAATTATTTACCACCGCCTGCATACATCAGACTGCTGCCATCGCATCACGCTGCAAACCAAGAAGCCATAGACCTTTGTCTGTTCTTCAGCGCAACGCTGCTAGAATAGTGATCAGTGGGTGGTGTTTAGTGCCTGGATAGCGTTAGCTCTGACGCTCTGAGCTGTCCTCGCTGTCAGATTGAGGATGACTGGTCGACTAGTCGCTTTGAGCCACTGGGCACAGGGGGCTATGAATGGAGCGGGGGGGGGGGGTCCCTTTACTTCTACTCATTGCTGTAGCCACAGGGCCCAGTGTGGATGGCACCAGCCAAAACATTATACTGGGAGTTTAGGTTTGTTATTTTATATAAATGTTGAATCACACTAGCATGCTGTTGTTATAGCCCACCTTCACTGCTGGTAATATTGATTTAATTATCTTCTTATGTTAAAATAGTCTCCCAGGACATTATTTGATGAGCATATTACGAATATGAATACAACTCTGCTATATTAAACTATAGTGATTGATTTCGCATAGCATCTTGGGATGGTGGATGTAAAGTATATTCCTCTGTATGGGGAAAGAAAGCAGAAAGGTTGGAACACCTTTTAACAAAGCATGACATGTGAACGGGGCCCTCGGCCTCATTTGCATACGCTGACATTTGGCTGAAAATATTTCAACGTTAGACCGAGGTGTAATGAAACGCTGCCACCAGCCAGTCAAGGAATAATGTTACCATAAAGGTAACCTGTCCAGATTCCCTCCCGGAGAGGGATGTTGGAGAGGAGAAACGGACCATTTTAATCCCCTTCCTCCTCCACATTACGACAGTACAAAAGGATATTTTTCTTTCCTTTTGCTCCATCCGTCTTGCCCAATACTGATTTAGTATATTTCCCAACTCTCATTTACAGGCTAATGCAGCACTGGTGAATTTGTTAGTGGTGACACTTCAGCAACCTATCGGGAATGCTTTTCATTTCTGGGCCAATGTCCAGGAACATCAGATATTATTAGCTGTCATTAATCTGCCTTTATATAAAGGAGGAGAAAAGGAGAAGGGGAAAAGAGGACACAAAGAAACTAGTATGATGGCGGGCATTGGCTGGTACGTTGAGGTCAGAGGTCACTGGAACTGTAAAAAGGCAAAGCGGGAGCCAGGTGGACTCTAAGACACGATAATATCAAAGATGATCTAATTTTGTTTCTATTCGTTTCTATTGTAACATACTGGTATCTTAATATATATTTTATTTGGGTTGTGAAGGGTTGTGTGTTATGTAGGCTCATATTTTGGTGATAAAAATGTTGAACAAAACACAATGAAAGGCAAAGAGACAACATTTAAATGCTTGCTTGATGTAATTAAAGGTTTTTACATAGATATTTGAAACAGCAAGGTGGGTAATTTTATATTTGCTCTCTTCACTGAGAACAACAAGGCATTTACTTTTGACGAAGGTTCCTAAGCTGGTGTATTTTGTCAATAAACCAATTCTAAGATGTTTTTGTCATATTGCTGTAGCTGGCTTTTTGTTCCCAAATCCGGTTTAAATAAAATCATTATGACAGCCTTTAAACTCGATTCCCAGTCACAATTAATTTTATTTTGCTCTGGTCCAAAACAAAACAAAATTCTACACGTACATTTCATTTGATACAGCATCTTTGGCTGTTTTTCCCGCGCAACTACGCCTGAAGACGGCTATATGCATACTAGATAGGATTACACCTTCTAAGCAGATTTTTGTTAGGGAAGGGGCTAAAACCGATCCCCTTGCCTTGGCGAACAATCATGGCCGTCATTTGAAGGAGAAAGAGCCAACCCAGTCCTCATCAAGGCTGTGCGTGGAAGCAACACACGGCCTCCTGCCGCTACACCCTGCTCTTTGAGCAATGCGCAGTATATGTCCCTAATGAGTAAAAGCTCCTCTATAAAATGTATACAGTGCAGCGCCCTGCAAATTGAGTTTCCTCTTTGTGCCAATTCAGTGTGGTTTATATAAGCTGTGGGGAGTTCCTTTGAACCTCTCATTCCAAAAGCCTCTGAAATCCGGGGTCACCCCCAGCCCCCTGTTCGCCGGTAAAGATGGAGGAAGAGGAGGCTGCATGTCGCAGACGCTCAAATTCATGCCACATTGTGCAAAACAGCTCCGTTGCACCGGGGTGGGACATCTCAAAATGAGTTTAAGAGGCAGGTGTTTCTCCTCCCTTTATGGGTAAAAAATGATTTTGTAAATGGGATTTCATTAGATTAAACTTTCAAGCTCTGTTTACATTAGGCCAAGCCATTAGGTGGGGGAGGACTTCCGCTATTTAAAGTGGCATCTTTATAGGGCTCAGATCAAGTTTCCTTTATTTCTTAACTGGAGGATTTGATAAGCCCTTAAACATTACTAGCTTACCCAAATGAAAGTTAGGTAAATGATACTTGTGTGTCTCGAGGTACACGTGGCTATATTCAATAAACTATGTCTGTCATTCACGGAATTAGTTACCAATGATTTATCTGGACAAATAACGGTCAAATTAACATGATTGAAAAACAACCTCACAAGATGTATTAAGTAGAAACAAATAACGTTCAATATCAATTGCTTGCAGACCATCTGCAGTTGTGGTGAAATCTTTTGTCCTCCATCCCTTCCTTAGTCTATGTCCATGCCAACAGAGAGAGCGTGTTGGCGAGGCTCCCATCCCCATTCTAGAGTGCCGGGATGCCCAACTCCAACAGACTAAGTGAATAGGATTGTTTTCAATGTCAGAGGCATGAAAGAAGGGCTCATTCTGCAGTAATCAAAGCCCCCCCAAAAGGTCTCTCTATAAATCCCAAGTCTTCTCCCCCACCCCGCCCCTTCAACCCCTCTCTACACTGCCATAAATCTAATGCGCTTTCATGATCTGTGCAAGCCGAGTACATAAAACGTGTTTCCCGGATTTGCATACAAACATACTTATTCTAAATCCCCCTCAGAAGTTGTAAATTATTGTCTTTTCCTGAAATACATCTCAACAAATTGTATTTGGGCATGTTTATGAATCCTATTACGGCGTGGATTTTATCATATTTTGTGGACAGCGATGGCTTCCACATCGTAGCTGTTAAGACGCACAGGGCCCAGGGCGATAGATTTTGTCATTTGTTTCAAGATGGGCTTCGGATTTACTCAATGGCAGGTCCATACTGGCACGATGGAGCCTCATAAGTCTCCAAAAGAGAAGTTACTCTATAACCACTGTCATGGGCAAAGAGGGCCACACTGAGGCTCCTTGTAGCACTGTTTCAGTCTGCGCATTTTCATGCATTCATTGTAACAGTGCTCATTAAGTTCCCACAAAAGACCCATCGGAAGAAACAAAATAAAGAATTCCGCTTTGTTGGTGTCTTGAAATGACCTTTTAAGTGATAATGCCCGAGAAGGCGCTGTTTGGAGGATATATTGGCACGGTTTTGCCTCCAAACAGCGGCTTCGGGGGCATTTTCACTTTTATACAACGGGTTACTAACGTATTCAAATAATGAATGACACATTTTCATTAAAAACGTTATTTTGATGCATTTATTCATACTATTTCATCCTTCCACAAGATATAGTCCTGACACAAATCTAGGGTTGCTACCCAAGCCGGCTGGTCGTTCGTTCTATCGGTTTGGTTGCCAGAGAAGCGACCCAGTCGTTCAGTGTTTTTTGTTCCGTATCTATGGACCACGACCCAGTCGTTCGTTCTGAATGTTCCATTGCCATACTGGCTGGCAACATTTTTGTTCCTTGCTTGCTAGCTAGTCAACTACGGCTAACATACAGTCACGTCAAACAGTGCAGACAGAATAACAACAGTAGCTGCATTTGTTAAAGCTGTTTTCTAGTGACATTTATTTGGATACATCCCATAACAATGAGCCAATGAGGTGCAGTTTCACCTGGCGTAGAAAATGTGCTCTCTCGTCAGGACACTCTTGTTCAGAGGAGCTAACCAACAACACAGCTAACACAATCACTTCAAACTGAAGCTGGAAAGACTGCAAACTAGCTGCACTTCCTTTCATTTGACCTTTTTTCAATTGACATTTCTTTGTATATATCCATAAAAATGATGCCAGCTGATTCATGAGTTCAACTTGCTGAAAAATGCTGTCTGCCTCTCTCTTTCGTCCCGACTCCTGACCCCATACACCTTCATTACTATGGGACAGCTGGAGATCAAATTTGAATATAGAAACTATGTTGAAAATGTCGGAGAGACAGGCGGCAAGGTTTATACAAATCTCCGCTGATGGAAACTAAATGTTACTCTCAAAGAAATGTGAGATAATGTGAGATAATGTGAGATAATGTCTAGATGCTCTTATAGTGGAGATTGGATTGCATAGTCACATGGAACAGAGTCATTTTAACATCATAGATTTAGCAGGTGGTAACTTGTGGAATAGACACTGGTTGGAATGCGCTTTTAACCAATCAGCTTTCATGATTAGACCCACCTGTTGTATACATTTTTATAACCGAGCCTACTGAGTGATGTAATCTTGAAAAATGTTGCTTAACAATGCCTCTGACTATTTATCTTCCAATACTATCACTTATGCGGTTCCCGAGTGGCACAGCAGTCTAAGGCACTGCATCTCAGTGCTAGAGGTGTCACTACAGACCCCGGTTCGATTCCAGGCTGTTTCAACCGGCCGTGATTGGAAGTCCCATAAGCGGGCAAAATTGTCCCAGCGTCATCCGGGCAAGGGTTTGGCCGGGGTAGGCCGTCACTGCAAGTAAGACTTTGTTCTTACCTAACTTTCCTAGTTAAATTAAGGTTCAGTTCAAAATGTTAAAATTAAAAAAATATGAGGAGCTGCAAGCTGCAGGGAGGAAAGAGGAGAAATGCCTTGACAGCCTATTGGCCCAAACCGCCTTACATTGTAGTGAGGTGAAAGTGCTCATGGGTACAAGGAAGTAGGAAGTGGTCTTGACTGAAGTTACCACCCTTCACCTGGCACCGAGCCAGCTGTGGCCCCAGGTGCCGCCTCAGACTCCACTACGACAATTTGGTGAGTGCGGGAGGGTCATAAACATTTCAAGAGTTATAAAACTTCCATTAAGATCTCACCATATTGCTCCAGTGGATGACCTTCCCTGATCTCTGCTCTCTTTTTTTTTATTGTGTTCTGGTAGAGGGGCTGAAGTGGGGAGCTGACTCAGACTCACAGCCCAGCATCCAGGGAACAAGCCTCTGCTTTGTGGCGAGGAGGCTTTTTCAAAACTGTCTCAGCCTATTGACACGTCCTAAGCCAGAGATCAGTGCTAAGAGAGTGTCAAAACAAAGGAACCACTTTAATGAGATTGTTAAACAGAGCAAAGATGAGGGAGGAGGTTGGGGGTTGGGGTGGATGGACTGCAAATTGCCAGGCTAGACTGGTCCATTTCAAAAGGTATTTTCAGGATTTGCTCTAAGCCTTGTCTCTATGAGCATAAAGAAATCAAAGGAATGCCATTGCTCCAATAGATTTGGGACCTAAGGAGGAAAGATGTGAAGTGGGTTGGGTCTACTATTGAAGTGGGTTGGGTCTACTATTGAAATGGGTTGGGTCTACTATTGAAATGGGTTGGGTCTACTATTGAAATGGATTGGGTCTACTATTGAAATGGATTGGGTCTACTATTGAAATGGGTTGGGTCTACTATTGAAATGGGTTGGATCTACAATTGAAATGGGTTGGGTCTATTATTGAAGTGGGTTGGGTCTACTATTGAAATGGGTTGGGTCTACTATTGAAGTGGTTTGGGTCTACTATTGAAGTGGGTTGGGTCTACTATTGAAGTGGGTTCGGTCTACTATTGAAGTGGGTTGGGTCTACTATTGAAGTGGGTTGGGTCTACTATTGTCCACACACAAAGACCATAGAGGCACAATGTCTTCCACATAGTTGACATTCCTTGAAAGCTCTGCTATTTATTGTTAAAAGTTTGAAGTTTCCGTTATGCGGTTGAATATAAAGTGATTGGCATTACCATTGTAATTGTTACAACTTAGTTGGTTTTGATGGGTCACTTTTTGACTAATCACCCTAATCATTGTGCTTGATTGAAAACAAATAAATCAATGGAAAAAAATAATTAATTAGACATTTCAACTTGAAGTCTCTGATAAGTTCATCTCAAAATGGAAAGGGCAAGAAAAATAGTCCTATATAGTGATCTTGAAAAAATAAACCACCCAATTATGATATTCGTTAGGCATGATTGCTTGATAAATAAATCAAATCAAATCAAATCAAATGTATTTATATAGCCCTTCGTACATCAGCTGATATCTCAAAGTGCTGTACAGAAACCCAGCCTAAAACCCCAAACAGCAAGCAATTCAGGTGTAGAAGCACGGTGGCTAGGAAAAACTCCCTAGAAAGGCCAAAACCTAGGAAGAAACCTAGAGAGGAACCAGGCTATGTGGGGTGGCCAGTCCTCTTCTGGCTGTGCCGGGTGGAGATTATAACAGAACATGGTCAAGATGTTCAAATGTTCATAAATGACCAGCATGGTCGAATAATAATAAGGCAGAACAGTTGAAACTGGAGCAGCAGCACAGTCAGGTGGACTGGGGACAGCAAGGAGTCATCATGTCAGGTATTCCTGGGGCATGGTCCTAGGGCTCAGGTCCTCAGAGAGAGAGAAAGAGAGAAGGAGAGAATTAGAGAACGCACACTTAGATTCACACAGGACACCGAATAGGACAGGAGAAGTACTCCAGATATAACAAACTGACCCTAGCCCCCCAACACATAAACTACTGCAGCATAAATACTGGAGGCTGAGACAGGAGGGGTCAGGAGACACTGTGGCCCCATCCGAGGACACCCCCGGACAGGGCCAAACAGGAAGGATATAACCCCACCCACTTTGCCAAAGCACAGCCCCCACACCACTAGAGGGATATCTTCAACCACCAACTTATCATCCTGAGACAAGGCTGAGTATAGCCCACAAAGTCCTCCACCACGGCACAACCCAGGGACGGCATGAGAGAGCCCCAGTAAGCCAGTGACTCAGCCCCTGTAATAGGGTTAGAGGCAGAGAATCCCAGTGGAAAGAGGGGAACCGGCCAGGCAGAGACAGCAAGGGCGGTTTGTTGCTCCAGAGCCTTTTCGTTCACCCTCCCACTCCTGGGCCAGACTACACTCAATCATATGACCCACTGAAGAGATGAGTCTTCAGTAGAGACTTAAAGGTTGAGACCGAGTTTGCGTCTCTGACATGGGTAGGCAGACCGTTCCATAAAAATGGAGCTCTATAGGAGAAAGCCCTGCCTCCAGCTGTTTGCTTAGAAATTCTAGGGACAATTAGGAGGCCTGCGTCTTGTGACCGTAGCGTACGTGTAGGTATGTACGGCAGGACCAAATCAGAGAGATAGGTAGGAGCAAGCCCATGTAATGCTTTGTAGGTTAGCAGTAAAACCTTGAAATCAGCCCTTGCTTTGACAGGAAGCCAGTGTAGAGAGGCTAGCACTGGAGTAATATGATCAAATTTTTGGGTTCTAGTCAGGATTCTAGCAGCCGTATTTAGCACTAACTGAAGTTTATTTAGTGCTTTATCTGGGTAGCCGGAAAGTAGAGCATTGCAGTAGTCTAACCTAGAAGTGACAAAAGCATGGATACATTTTTCTGCATAATTTTTGGACAGAAAGTTTCTGATTTTTGCAATGTTACGTAGATGGAAAAAAGCTGTCCTTGAAATGGTCTTGATATGTTCTTCAAAAGAGAGATCAGGGTCCAGAGTAACGCCAAGGTCCTTCACAGTTTTATTTGAGACGACTGTACAACCATTAAGATTAATTGTCAGGTTCAACAGAACATCTCTTTGTTTCTTGGGACCTAGAACAAGCATCTCTGTTTTGTCCTAGTTTAAAAGTAGAAAGTTTGCAGCCATCCACTTCCTTATGTCTGAAACACATTCTTCTAGCAAGGGCAATTTTGGGGCTTCACCATGTTTCATTGAAATGTACAGCTGTGTGTCATCCGCATAGCAGTGAAAGTTAACATTATGTTTTCGAATAACATCCCCAAGAGGTAAAATATATAGTGAAAACAATAGTGGTCCTAAAACGGAACCTTGAGGAACACCGAAATTTACAGTTGATTTGTCAGAGGACAAACCATTCACAGAGACAAACTGATATCTTTCCGACAGATAAGATCTAAACCAGGCCAGAACTTGTCCGTGTAGACCAATTTGGGTTTCCAATCTCTCCAAAAGAATGTGGTGATCGATGGTATCAAAAGCAGCACTAAGGTCTAGGAGCACGAGGACAGATGCAGAGCCTCGGTCCGATGCCATTAAAATGTAATTTACCACCTTCACAAGTGCCGTCTCAGTGCTATGATGGGGTCTAAAACCAGACTGAAGCATTTCGTATACATTGTTTGTCTTCAGGAAGGCAGTGAGTTGTTGCGCAACAGCCTTTTCTAAAATTTTTGAGAGGAATGGAAGATTCGATATAGGCCGATAGTTTTTTATATTTTCTGGGTCAAGGTTTGGCTTTTTCAAGAGAGGCTTTATTACTGCCACTTTTAGTGAGTTTGGTACACATCCGGTGGATAGAGAGCCGTTTATTATGTTCAACATAGGAGGGCCAAGCACAGGAAGCAGCTCTTTCAGTAGTTTAGTTGGAATAGGGTCCAGTATGCAGCTTGAAGGTTTAGAGGCCATGATTATTTTCATCATTGTGTCAAGAGATATAGTACTAAAACACTTGAGCGTCTCTCTTGATCCTAAGTCCTGGCAGAGTTGTGCAGACTCAGGACAACTGAGCTTTGAAGGAATACGCAGATTTAAGGAGGTGTCCGAAATTTGCTTTCTAATAATCATAATCTTTTCCTCAAAGAAGTTCATGGATTTATCACTGCTAAAATGAAAGTCATCCTCTCTTGGGGAATGCTGCTTTTTAGTTAGCTTTGCGACAGTATCAAAAAGGAATTTAGGATTGTTCTTATTTTCCTCAATTAAGTTAGAAAAATAGGATGATCGAGCAGCAGTAAGGGCTCTTCGGTACTGCACAGTACTGTCTTTCCAAGCTAGTTGGAAGACTTCCAGTTTGGTGTGGCGCCATTTCCGTTCCAATTTTCTGGAAGCTTGCTTCAGAGCTCGGGTATTTTCTGTGTACCAGGGAGCTAGTTTCTTATGAGAAATGTTTTTAGTTTTTAGGGGTGCAACTGCATCTAGGGTATTGTGCAAGGTTAAATTGAGTTCCTCAGTTAGGTGGTTAACTGATTTTTGTCCTCTGGCGTCCTTGGGTAGACAGAGGGAATCTGGAAGGACATCAAGGAATCTTTGTGTTGTCTGTGAATTTATAGCACGACTTTTGATGATCCTTGGTTGGGGTCTGAGCAGATTATTTGTTGCAATTGCAAACGTAATAAAATGGTGGTCCGATAGTCCAGGATTATGAGGAAAAACATTAAGATCCACAACATTTATTCCATGGGACAAAACTAGGTCCAGCGTATGACTGTGACAGTGAGTGGGTCCAGAGACATGTTGGACAAAACCCACTGAGTCGATGATGGCTCCGAAAGCCTTTTGGAGTGGGTCTGTGGACTTCTCCATGTGAATATTAAAGTCACCAAAGATTAGAATATTATCCGCTATGACTACAAGGTCCGATAGGAATTCAGGGAACTCAGTGAGGAACGCTGTATATGGCCCAGGAGGCCTGTAAACAGTAGCTATAAAAAGTGATTGAGTAGGCTGCATAGATTTCATGACTAGAAGCTCAAAAGACGAAAACTTCATTTTTTTTTTGTAAATTGAAATTTGCTATCGTAAATGTTAGCAACACCTCCGCCTTTGCGGGATGGATGGGGGATATGGTCACTAGTGTAGCCAGGAGGTGAGGCCTCATTTAACACAGTAAATTCATCAGGCTTAAGTCATGTTTCAGTCAGGCCAATCACATCAAGATTATGATCAGTGATTAGTTCATTGACTATAATTGCCTTTGAAGTAAGGGATCTAACATTAAGTAGCCCTATTTTGAGATGTGAGGTATCCTGATCTCTTTCAATAATGACAGGAATGGAGGTGGTCTTTATCCTAGTGAGATTGCTAAGGCGAACACCGCCATGTTTAGTTTTGCCCAACCTAGGTCGAGGCACAGACACGGTCTCAATGGTGATAGCTGAGCTGACTACACTGACTGTGCTAGTGGCAGACTCCACTATGCTGGCAGGCTGGCTAACAGCCTGCTGCCTGGCCTGCACCCTATTTCATTGTGGAGCTAGAGGAGTTAGAGCCCTGTCTATGTTGGTAGATAAAATGAGAGCACCCCTCCAGCTAGGATGGAGTCCGTCACTCCTCAGCAGGTCAGGCTTGGTCCTGTTTGTGGGTGAGTCCCAGAAAGAGGGCCAATTATCTACAAATTCTATCTTTTGGAAGGGGCAGAAAACATTTTTCAACCAGCGATTGAGTTGTGAGACTCTGCTGTAGAGCTCATCACTCCCCCTAACTGGGAGGGGGCCAGAGACAATTACTCTTAATTATTAAATAAAATTGTCAAACTGCACAAAAAGGAACAACATTCTTAATTCACGTCCTAGGCTCTGGAGTCCATTTGGACTACCTGCCCTGCTGGTTTTATTGTGATACAGCAGTCACGTATCTCCTCTCGTGTAACTGCTCGTGTTTGACCACTCCCCAATCACCATTAAAAGAGGAAGGAATGAAAACAACACAAAGTTTTGGCTGATAACCATCAGGGCCCTGACCCCCATTATCTAGCTGCCCCTGTCCTCTAGCAAGTGTGTCAGAGTCACACCCTGTTCCCCAGTAGCCCTGAGCTGTTGACCTGATGGAACAATCAGCATTCTAATTCAGATGAATTACTCTCCTTAACGCTAGGAATTGTCCAGCTTGACCTCTCCCTGCCCTGACTACCCCAAGACCCCTCCTATTAAAACGTGGAGGAGCCGTGTGCCTAACCTTGTATCCTAACACCCCTTTCAGCCAGACATCCCTTAGAATAATGGGAGAATATTAGAGCTGGGCTTAATGATGTTGTTTTAATGACACCACCTTTCGTGTTTTTCATTGAGACAGAGAGCGAAAAAGAGAGAGAGAGAAAGAGATCCGCCTGACACAGAACCACAGTATAGTAAAACCGTGGAAATTGTACCCCATTTTAATGTTTATAGGAGAGTTAAGTTCCTTCCGCAGCCCAGGTGTCTGTAATGGGTGTCTGCTGCCAGTGTCATTCACAGCTGCTTCTTTTATGTTCTTTAATTTGCTTCAAGGAGAAAATAAAGCGTGTGTCTTTAGGACCTAGGACTCGAGACCAAATGAGACCCAAATACCAAAAGGTTCCTCATAGGTGCACTGTAGTTAACCATTGTAATTAACAAGAACACAAGTAATCAGCGAGGCAAGTATGTCATTAAATGGCATCCCCGATGATTAATTTGCCGCTCGTAACGTTGAAATGAACCTCTCTCTCGTGTCCTTAATGACCCTGGTTAATCTTTTCAAGAAACAGGCAAAGGGATAAGAACGTCAGGGTATCAGCCCCTGACATCTACAGCACGCTACGGAATCTGGAATCAGCCCCTGATATCTACAGCACCCTACGGAATCTGGAATCAGCCCCTGATATCTACAGCACCCTACGGAATCTGGAATCAGCCCCTGATATCTACAAGCACCCTACGGAATCTGGAATCAGCCCCTGACATCTACAGCACCCTTCAGAATCTGGAATCAGCCCCTGACATCTACAGCTACCTACGGAATCTGGAATCAGCCCCTGACCTCTACAAGCACCCTACGGAATCTGGAATCAGCCCCTGACATCTACAAGCACCCTACGGAATCTGGAATCAGCCCCTGACATCTACAAGCACCCTAAGGAATCTGGAATCAGCCCCTGACAAATACAGCACCCTACGGAATCTGGAATCAGGACACTGATATCTACAGATACCTACGGAATCTGGAATCAGCCCTTGACCTCTACAAGCACCATACGGAATCTGGAATCAGCCCCTGACATCTACCAGCAACCTACGGAATCTAGAATCAGCCCCTGACATCTACAGCTACCTACGGAATCTGGAATCAGCCCCTGACATCTACAAGCACCCTACGTAATCTGGAATCAGCCCCTGACATCTACAGCACCCTACGGAATCCGGAATGAGCCCCTGACATCTACAGCACCCTTCAGAATCTGGAATCAGCCCCTGACATTTACAGCACCATACAGAATCTGGAATCAGCCCCTGACATCTACAAGCACCTTACGGAATCTGGAATGAGCCCCTGACATCTACAAGCACCCTAAGGAATCTGGAATCAGCCCCTGACAACTACAGCTACCTACGGAATCTGAAATCAGCCCCTGACAAATATAGCACCCTACGGAATCTGGAATCAGCCCTTGACCTCTACAAGCACCATACGGAATCTGGAATCAGCCCCTGATATCTACAGATACCTACGGAATCTGGAATCAGCCCTTGACCTCTACAAGCACCATACGGAATCTGGAATCAGCCCCTGACATCTACAGCTACCTACGGAATCTGGAATCAGCCCCTGACATCTACAGCACCCTACGGAATCCGGAATGAGCCCCTGACATCTACAGCACCCTTCAGAATCTGGAATCAGCCCCTGACATTTACAGCACCATACGGAATCTGGAATCAGCCCCTGACATCTACAGCTCCCTACTAAATGCATAATCAGCCCCTGACATCTACAGCACCCTTCAGAATCTGGAATCAGCCCCTGACATCTACAGCACCCTACGGAATCTGGAATCAGCCCCTGACATCTACAATTACCCTACGGAATCTGGAATCAGCCACTGACATCTACAGCTACCTACAGAATCTGGAATGAGCCCCTGACAAATACAGCACCCTACGGAATCTCTAATCAGCCCCTGACATCTACAGCTACCTACGGAATCTGGAATCAGCCCCTGACCTCTACAAGCACCCTACGGAATCTGGAATCAGCCCCTGACATCTACAAGCACCCTACGGATTCTGGAATCAGCCCCTGACATCTACAGCACCATACGGAATCTGGAATCAGCCCCTGGCATCTACAGCTACCTACGGAATCTGGAATCAGCCCCTGACATCTACAGCACCCTACGGAATCTGGAATCAGCCCCTGACCTCTACAAGCACCAAACGGAATCTGGAATCAGCCCCTGACATCTACAAGCACCATACGGAATCCTGAAACAGCCCCTGACATCTACAAGCACCCTAAGGAATCTGGAATCAGCCCCTGACATCTACAGCTACCTACGGAATCTACAGCACCCTTCACAAGCACGGAATCTTGAAACAAAACATGTCCCGAGTAGAAGCATCCGTAGAAGCAAATTGACATTTAGAGGTCCACAAAGTGGTTCACTACACTTTTCAGTGTTTTTTTTTTTGGTAAACTTTTGAAATGCATTCAAAGAATTATGTGGCTTAAGTACATTTCTCAGGGTTGAAAGAAAGTGTTTGAGTACCCTTTCAGAGTGGTTAAGTGTACTTCAATCTGCAGAGGATCTGTCCACATCACACTGGAATAATCCTTTTATAGAGTCACGGTCACAAAGGAAGTAGCACATGGCTACTTAGAATCTGACACTGTGTACTTTAAAGTGAAGGTAGAATTGGACATTAGTCCGGGACAAAGGAGCCCTATTATATGGCCTGTTGCATAATTTAATTCCCCTGTTAATTTATTATTCAGTGGAATACATATGTGTCTTTGTAATTTTATATCTGAAACCGCGATAATGCGGAATTAACCATTTGAATTAATCATGTGACCTAAGTATTTTTGACATAACCCTGACGTCCAGCTGCATTGGTCTGGTTAACACCAGAAGTGTTGAGCATATGCTTGTTGAAGGAGGGCGGAGGGACGTTGGGTGGGCAAGTCTCTGTGGAGTTGCACCCAACCATGAAACACAATATCCCCTCCTTCAGACGCGTGCAACGACTTAAACACTCCATTGTATGGCATATGAATGAAGTGCCATTGTCCAGCCCCAGTGTGCGTGGGGAGACAGTGTTGTCGATTAGCCACATGATTAAGCAGATGACACGGTGAGGTCCACTGAAGGTAATTACAGGCGGCCTTCTGTCACTTCCTCCCCAGGGCCCCCGCCCAGGCCCCACAACTAACTTAGCCCTGTTAAAGCCAAGTGAGTGAAAAAGTGATAATGTATCCTCGTGAAAACAGCTGAGTGAAGGGGGGGGGGGGGGGGCAGTGGGATAGGCATTGGGTGGGAGGCGAGAGGGGGAGTTTGATTCAAAAAGGATGAATAATGTAGTGATGGTCCATGTCAGGTGTTTATTATCACATTGCTGGATTTGCATGTGAAAAAGAGGCACTAACCCGTCGCTCGCTAGGCTCTCTCTCTCTCTGGGATCTGATTGGCTGACGGGGGCGGCTGTACAACGCTGTGGCAAAGCCCCCCTGTGAGGAGTGCACAAACTCACCCTATGGGTCCTCAGAATGGGCCCAATGTGTCAAACGGTTATTAGTTGGCAGACGCACCAAAGAAAACAAATAAAGCAGACTGGATCCTAATGAAAGGAATAGGTCCGTTTTAATCAATTCTAATCATTAATCATTGTTATCAATTTATACAGGGCAAAAGACTCAACAACAATCATATAACCTCCCATCTTAATAGATACATAATTAAATACATCAGTGGGCGGGCAAAATGTCAAAAACTATTTTTTTATTAAATAATTGTTATATACTCAAAACACATGAGACAATATTGACATAAAAAGCATCACAGCAGTAATATCCAACACCAGTCATTACACCCTACTGTTGAAAACTATAGTTCATCTTCAATACTGCAGTCGTCACTATTCAACCTTATTTACTTGATGTGTACAGTGTCAGTAGTCTAGTGTTTGTTCCATGTCCATATCAGCATAGCACTTAGAATTCACGCCCCAATACATTGCTTCATTCTCAGTGGTATGTTAGTGCGGCTCCCTAACTCTAGGCTTTATGAATAGGCATGCCTTCTCATTGAGGGCTATTTAGTAGTGACTGTAAATATTCCAATTCCTGCTTTAACGACACCAAGCTACTAAACCTAACTGCTGTCCTCTGGTCTCTGTCTCGCCCTCCTCTATTCCGTGGCGAGACATTCAGGTAACTAATCTGCCTTTAAATATGTCTCGGAGGGAACGCCAAGCGCTAATTAGTATAGAAATTTACTGCTTTTCGTTTTATTGACTTGTCCTACTTCTCCGATAATTAACTAATGAGTAAAGTAATGAGCGATGTCATTCAGTCATGCTGTTCAATTAAAGTACAGAATCAATTATTGAGAATAGTTTGGGATGCCATTGCAAGCCTGCGGTCCAATTGCGTGCAGACAGTTGGCGGCCTAATGTCCGATGAAAGAGATCACGGACAACTTTTGCAACTCAGAGATAAGGAGGCAGAGACCTAGGACGAGAAAAGGGTGGTGTTTGTTACCAAAGATTAGTAATTGTCAATGTAGGGATGCTATTGTTGCCACTGTATGTTTCCCCCTAACATGCTTATAATAGGAAAGTCTAGATGCATCATATTGCAACTGCGGTATCATTCATTAGCATAACTGTCATAAAGGGTAATGAATAATGAATTTACACAGGGGTGCTAAATGACATTTTCTAGGTAGTCTTTGACCCCACACAAGCCACATCATAGAGCCCCATGGGCCCAAGATAATGCATCTTAGTGATCAATGTGTCACTGAAGGAATCTGGCGCTTTGACGAAAACACAGGCTTCATTATAGAAAATTAATTAGAGAATCACTCTCCCAAGTGTTTTGTTAGATAACGAACTCTATCTCATCAGACCAATTTACTCTGGCAGGGATGATCATTCTGCTTACATCAAAATCAAGTCACTTGTTGATGGAATGTATTTTAGTTAATCATCTGCGTTGTTGTTTTTAAGGGAATCCGATAACTTTATGTCGAACCCTTTTGAACACAAATAGAGTACTTCTATTTTCTAGGTCTGCATTCATGACAAGGATAAGTGAAAGATTCCAGAACATTAGGAAAGATTGTGAAAGATTCCAGAACAATAGGAACTATTTTGAAAGATTGTGAAAGATTCCAGAACATTAGGAAAGATTGTGAAAGATTCCAGAACATTAGATTGTGCCAAATGTTCCAATAATACAAAAACTATCCAGTTGTGCTGATGATTATGCAATGTTTGTACAAAGCATTTCCCCGAAGGTGCAAGAACGTTCCCAGAACACGTCTTCTGTTCTTTAAAGGTTCCCAGAATGTTTCATGATGCACAAAACATTTCCTCAATGTTATTAAGTTTTGAACAGTCCATAGAGATTTTTCATGTATTAGCTTATTGTTGAGAAAGTAAGTTGAACAACAATCCATGTAGAAACACATAAGGCAATTATTTGGAATCACATGACAATTTATTTTTACTGTACAAACATAGTCACAAGCGGGGATTGAACCTGAGAGCTTTGTAATGTTATCCCTGTAATTAATCTACTGTGCAACTGGGATGGAACTAACACAAATATAAAGCTATTTACACATTTACTCTGACTTCCAGGTTGTGGTCTTTGTCTTTGGAAAAGAGAGGATAACTAGAGAGGATAACTAGATCTAGAAATCTTCTTTATATACTGTAAAGTTGGGATGTTTTGACTTTTATTTCCACTACAAATTTGATTTCAGAAATCATGTTAAATAATTGCCTGGCAGATTTCAATGAGGTGTACATAGATGTGTATTTGTACTAAGACATGCAATGCATTCGGAAAGCATTGCTTGCTGTTTGGGGTTTTAGGCTGGGTTTCTGTACAGCACTTTGAGTTATCAGCTGATTTAAGAAGGGCTTTATAAATACATTTGATTTTATTTGATACTGTGATTACTGTGGTATAGATTATCTTACATCTATCCAAATATGCAAAACTACCTACAGAGTACCCATGTCTCCTATCTAGCTATGTAGCACAGTCCCAAAAAAGTACCAGGAATACCAGAGATCCCAATTTCGGATCCCCGAAACATTTTATCCAGATCTTCAGGAGAGGTCAACAGGTTGCAGATCCCATCCTCGTCGCCAAAAATGTAATGGAAATTCATGTTATTTCTTCAAACAATCATCTTTATTTAATATCGATTAATTATTGCAATAATGAAGCTGGTTGACCACACACTTCTGGGTTCATCCTGTGGTCATCTACACCCGGCGCCGTTTTAAACCCACCCGGCTAAGTTCCCCAGATGCCAGGATGATTAGGAACAATGAGGGTTTTGTTCTACTCCTCCGGGCTCTCTCTATCTCAGTCAAACCCACCACATCTTACTCTGTGAAATGCAGGCTGGAACTCAATTGTCAGCTCAAGCTATCTCTAGTGAACATATGCCTAGATTAGCTGCTGGGAGCTAGAGTGGAGACTATAAAAGTACAGCATTAGTAGAACAGAAATTACTATTGTTAAGTATTTAATTGGTAAATATCAAATAAATCAGGTAAATACATAATTTTCTCTCACAACTGTCGCAAAGCTAACTAAAAAGCAACATTCAACAAGAGAGGCTAGCTTTCACTTCAACAGTGAAAAATTCACAAACTTCTTCGATGAAAAGATCAGGATCATTAGAAAGCAAATTACGGACTTGGCTTTGAAACTGCTCATTTTTCCAAAGCTTAGTTGTCCTGAGTCTGCACAGAACTGCCAGGACCTAGGATCAATGGAGACACTCAAGTTTTCTCATCCTGTATCTCTCAACACATTCATGAAAATAATCATGGCCTCTAAACCTTCCAATTGTATACTAGACCCTATTCCAACTAAACAAGTGAAAGAGCAACTTCCTGTGCCTGGCCCTCCTATGTTGAACATAATAAATGGCTCCCTATCCACCGGATGTGTACAAAATTAACAAAAAATTGCAGTAATTAAGCCTCTCTTGAAAAGCCTAAACTTGGCCCAGAAAATGTCAAATCTATCGGCACATATCGAATCTCCCATTCCTCTCATTCTTTTCTGAAAAAGCTGTTGCGCAGCAACTCACTTGAAAATAAAAGAGAGCCGCACACTCTAAGAACTCAGATGCAAAAATTGAATTACCAACGTTTCGACAGCCAAGCTGTCTTCGTCAGAGTATAATCACAAACACTGCGGGATGACTCGTTTATGTAGTGTCAAAAGACACAGGTGTCTGTAATCATGGCCAAGAGTGGCCTAATATCATTGGTTAATTATCAAACATTAAAATGTCATACAAAGAACAGCATACAAACAACAAATGGATAGCAAACGATCATAGATTCATTTGACTACAAAAGCTTACAAACAATTACAATGGCAGTCACAATAATCACAAGAATGGCTTCAGATCAAAGTCTACGTTGAGACCGAAGGGCGCAAGGGTCTTTAAGTTAAATATCCAGGCAGCCTCTCATTTTAACAATAAATTATCAAGGTCACCCCCTCTCCTAGGGAGGGTGACATGTTCGATGCCAATATAACGCAGAGACAAAATCGAGTGGCCTGCCTCCAAGAAATTGGCCGCAACTGGGTAAGTCAAGTTTTTACACCTAATGGTGCTACGATGCTCTGAGATACGTACTTTTAATTTGCGCTTTGTTTAACCTACATAATTTTTACCACAAGGACAAGTTATAAGATAAATAACTATCTTAGCATGTAATAACACCTTTGATTGGGATCGATTTCCCTGTTTGTGGGTGTTTGAAGGATCTACATTTATAGGTGCCATTGCATTGAGCACAGCCATTACATTTGAAATTTCCATCCAGTAGGGGCGCAAATAGACTCACTGCCTTCCTGAAGATAAATAATGTATACATAATGCTTCAGTCTGGTCTTAGCCCCCATCATAGCACTGAGACTGCACTTGTGAAGGTGGTAAATTACAGTTTAATGGAGTCAGACCAAGATTCTGCATCTGTCCTCGTGCTCCTAGACCTTAGTGCTGCTTTTGACACCATCAATCATCACATTATTTTGGAGAGATTAGAAACCCTAATTGGTCTACACAGACAAGTTCTTGCCTGGTTTCGATCTTAACTTTCGGAAAGATATCAGTTCGTCTCTGTGGATGGTTTGTCCTCTGACAAATCAATTGTACGTTTTGGCGTTCCTCAAGGTTCCGTTTTAGGACCACTATTGTTTTCACTATATATTCTACCTCTTAGTAATGTCAATCGGAAACACAATGTCAACTTTCACTGCTATGCGGATGACACACAGCTGTACATTTCGACGAAACATGGTCAAGCCCCAAAATTGCCTACCCTGTAAGCCTATGTTTCAAAGTGGGTGTTTCAGACACTAGTTCTAGGTCCCAAGAAACAAAGAGATCTGCTGTTTAATCTGCACAATTAATATTGATGGTCGTACAGTCGTCTCAAAAAAAACTGTGAAGGACCTCAGCGTTACTCTGGACCCTGATCCCTCTTTTGACAAACTTAGAATATTTCAAGGACATCTTCATAACATTGCAAAAATTAGAAACGTTTTGTCCAAAAATTATGCAGAAAAACTAATCCATGCTTTTGGCACTTCTAGATTACACTACTGCAATGCTTTACTCTCTGGCTACCAGGATAAAGCACTGAATATACTTCAGTCAGTGCTAAACATGGCTACTAGAATCTTGACAAAAACCATATATTTTTTATCATATTACTCCAGTGATAGCCTCTCTAAGTTGGCTTCCTGTTAAGGCTAGGGCTGATTTCAAGGTTTTACTGCTAAACTACAAACCATTATCTGGGCTTGCTCCTACCTTTCTCTCCAATTTCGTTCTGCCGTACATACCTACACGTACGCTACGGTCACAAGACGCAGGCCTCCTTATTGTCCCTAGAATGTCTAAGCAAACAGCTGGAGGCAGGGCCTTCTCCTATAGAGCTACATTTTTATGGAATGGTCTGCCTATCCATGTGAGAGATGCAGACTCGGTCTCAACCTTTAAGTCTTTACTGATGACTCATCTCTTCAGTGGGTCCTATGATATAGTGTAGTCTGGCCCAGGAGTGTGAAGGTCAACGGCAAGGCACTGGAGCTACGAACTGCCCTTGCTGTCTCTGCCTGGACGGCTCCCCTCTCTCCTCTGGGATTCTCTGCTGATTCTCTGCTTCTGACCCTGTTACGGGGGCTGAGTCACTGGCTTACTGGTGCTCTTCCATTTTGTCCCTAGGTGGGGTGCTTCACTTGAGTGGGTTGAGTCACAGACGTGATCTTCCTGTCCGGTTTTGCGCCCCCCTCAGGCTCGTACGGTGGAGGAGATCTTTGTGGGCTATACTTACCCTTGTCTCAGGGTTGTAAGTTGGTGGTCTGTTGATATCCCTCTAGTGGTGTGGGGGTTGTGCGTTGGCAAAGTGGGTGGGGTTATATCCTGCCTGGTTGGCCCTGTCTGGGGTTATTGTTGAATGGGCCACAGTGTCCCCTGACCTACCCTTGTCTCAGTCTCCAGTATCTATGCTGAAAAAGTATATGTGCTGGGGTGCTAGGGTCAGTCTTATATCTGGCGTTTTTCTCCTGTCTTATCTGGTGTCCTGTGTGAATTTAAGTATGCTCTCTCTAATTCTCTCTCTCCCTCCCCCCCTGGAGGACCGGAGCCCTAGGATCATGCCTCAGGACCTGACCTGACCTGGCCAGGACATGCCTGGCCTGATGACTCCTGGCTGTCCCCAGTCCACCTGGTTGTGCTGCTGCTCCTTTGCTAGCTGGGGTTTTAGGGTTTTAGGCTGGGTTTCTGTATAGCACATTGTGACATCAGTTGATGTAAGAAGGGCTTTATAAATAAATACATTTGATTGATTGGTTGTTATTACATTACCTGGAATCCTAATGAGAACGTTTGGGGAATGTTCTGTGGTGGTTATTACATGTGTTGTGCACAACTTTTTAGCGAACATTGGGAGAACATTCCATGGGTATTTAATTAGAAAAAAATGATGAAGATTTTTTTTTAAATATATATATATAATAACATTCTTTGATTAAACCCTAACTGAAACTTAATGGGACTGTAATATTCTGGGAATGTTCCAGGTGTGCTATGGTCCCATAAATTGTAATCAATATTCCATTATCTTCAGTATTTATTTATTTCTTAGTCAGTAAATTGTATTTCAGATCAAGGTACCGAATTACAATATATTACAAGCATGATACTGAAAAGGTAAAAACTGATCCAGTAAAAAATGGAGGCAGGCATCAACCTAGTGGCGTTGCATGTTTATTCAAAGACTCAATCATGGACACTCTTACGGACAGTTGTAGTTGCTTCGCGTGATGTATTGTTGTCTCTACCTTCTTGCCCTTTGTGCTGTTGTCTGTGCCCAATAATGTTTGTACCATGTTTTGTGCTGCTACCATGTGCTGCTGCCATGTTGTGTTGCTACCATCTTGTTGTCATGTTGTGTTAATATCATGATGTGTTGTCATGTGTTACTGCCATACTATGTTGTTGTCTTAGGTCTCTCTTTATGTAGTGCTATTGTCTTAGGTCTCTCTTTATGTAGTGCTGTTGTCTTAGGTCTCTCTTTATGTAGTGCTGTTGTGCCTCTCTTGTCGTGATGTGTGTTTTGTTCTATATTTTTCTTCTTAATCCCAGGCCCCTGTCCCCGTAGGAGGCCATTTGCCTTTTGGTAGGCCACCACTGTAAATAATAATTTGTTCTTAACTGACTTGACTAGTTAAATAAAGGTTGAATAAATAAACATGTTACCATTGAAAGCGATTGTGGGTTATGCCAGCACTAGTTGGTGTTACTGCACTAAGATACATTTTCCAGCTGCTGTTGTTTAGCAATTATTTTCAATTAAGACACAATGTCCACAAGAAGGTACTTGCATATGTAGCTTATGTAAGAGTGAGTGAGTGAGTGAGTGAGTGAGTGAGTGAGTGAGTGAGTGAGTGAGTGAGTGGGTGAGTGAGTGAGTGAGTGAGTGAGTGAGTGAGTGAGTGAGTGAGTGAGTGAGAGAGAAAGGGGGAAGACAAATAGAGATGGAATGAGTGAGAAGGGGGGGAGAAAGTGAGAGAGGGGAAAAAGAGGGAGACAGAGAGAAAAAGAGAGAAAGCTTGGCATCTCTCTCTCTCTCTCTCTCTCTCTCTCTCTCTCTCTTTCTCACACAGATTTCAGCTGCTGAACACTGACCATAAAACCTCAGTCGGATAATTGAAGCACTAAACGCCTATATTTTTTGCTTAATTAATTTAATGAGAGGGCGAGGTAGTAAAAATGTGAAATTAAACCGCCCCGCATCACAGGAAACGGTGTCGGGATAAAAATAAATAAAACGAAGAAGAGACAAAATGCAATGAATCCCTCAACAGTGTTCTTCTGGCTGTATCAATATTCTATTAATACTCACAGCATGCCAGAGGTCTTGGCTGGTACGCCAGTCAACGCTGAGTGGATCTGACAGGCTTGCAGAAAGACGCAAAAGCCAAGGACATAAAATTCATCCTGACAGCAACCTTGGAGATCATCCCGGGCCAAAGTCTGCTGCGGTGCTAAATCAAAGAAATAAACTCAAAAGAACAGAATGGAGTCGACTCGTGTCATTATTATGACAAGCTGCTATATTTGCAGTGCTGTATGTGGCTGGGCCAGTACAGAGTGCCTGGCTGGCTGGGCCAGTATGAGCAACTGGCCCTGAAAGCCTATGTGGCATCAATAAGAGTAATTTATTCAATCAAGATTGACTACAAAGTGTAAATAGGATCATTTTGGTCTTAATGTCAGTCTAGTCCAAACTGAGTTTTGTGAGACTTGTGGTCGTGACAGAATCACAACGTAAGTGAAGGTTGTGTTTGTCTCAATCCTGCCCGCAGCTGCAATTCATAATGCAGCTGCATGCGTCCAATCGTAATGCCCATGGCAAATGTGGTTTCACTTTGGATATCCTTATGTGACTAGTTTGGGAATCATCAGTAAATTACACAATGTACAAGGGACAATATGTTAAAAGGACTTTAAAACCTCAAACCAACTATAAATTGTTGAAATTCATATGCAAATATTGAAAGCAACAGGGGAAACCATTCAAAAATGGACATGCCTTCCTAAAACTGGTTATAACTCCAGTTCTGTTTGTGATATTAAGATTCTAACAATTGCAGTGTGTTATGTAGACGTATTTGGGACAAGTCAAGAACGGAGGGGGGCATGACTTTAAAAATGGTGGAGTAATAAAAAAATGAACGAATTTACACTACCGGTCAAAAGTTTTAGAACACCTACTCGTACAAGGGTTTTTCTTTATTTGTATTATTTTCTACATTGTAGAATAGTAATGAAGACATCAAAACTATGAAATAACACACATGGAATCATATAGTAATCAAAAAAGTGTTAAACAAATGAAACCTTTTATATTTGGGATTCTTCAAACAGCCGCCCTTTGCCTTGATGGTGTCAGGGGCGGCAGGTAGCCTTGTGGTTAGAGCATTGGGCCAGTCACCGAAAGGTTGCTAGATCGAATCCCTGAGCTGACAAGGTAAATAAAACTGTCATTCTGCCACTGCCAGTTAACCCACTGTTCCTAGGCCATCATTGTAAATAAGAATTTGTTCTTAACTGACTTGCCTGGTTAAATAAAATAAAAATGACAGCTTTGCACACTCTTGGCATTCTCTCAACCAGCTTTATATGGAATGCTTTTCTGACAGTCTTGAAGGAGTTCCCACATATCCTGAGCACTTGTTGGCTGCTTTTCCTTCACTCTGAGGTCTGACTCATCCCAAACCAGCTCAATTTGGTTGAGGTCAGGGGATTGTGGAGGTCGGGGGATTGTGGAGGCCAGGTCATATGATGTAACACTCCATCACCTCTCCTTCTTGGTCAAATAGCCCTTACACAGCCTGGAGTTGTGTTGGGTCTTTGTCCTGTTGAAAAACAAATGACAGTCCCACTAAGCGCAAACCAGATGGAATAGCGTATCACTGCAGAAAGCTGTGGTAGCCATGCTGGTTAAGTATGCCTTGATTTCGAAATAAATTCCAGACAGTTTCACCAGCACCCCCACACCATAACACCTCCCCCACCATGCTTTACGGTGGGAAAAACACATGCAGAGATCATCCGTTCACCCACATCGCGTCTCACAAAGACACTGCGGTTGGAATCAAAAATGTCTAATTTGGACTCCAGACCAAAGGACATATTTCCACTGGTCTAATGTCCATTGCTCGTATTTCTTGGTCCAACAAAGTCTCTTCTTCTTATTGGTGTCCTTTAGTAGGGGTTTATTTGCAGCAATTCGACCATGAAGGCCTGATTCACAGTCTCCTCTGAACAGTTGATGTTGAGATGTGTCTGTTAGTTGAACTCTGTGAAGCATTTATTTTGGCTGCAATTTCTGAGGCTGGTAACACTAATGAACTTATTCTCTGCAGTAGAGGCAACTCTGGGTCTTCCATTCCTGTGGCAGTCCTCATGAGAGTCAGTTTCATCATTGCACTTGATGGTTTTTGCAACTGCACTTGAAGAAGCTTTCATAGTTCTTTAAATGTTACGTATTGACTGAACTTCATGTCTTAAAGTAATGATGGACTGTCATTTCTCTTTGCTAATTTGAGCTGTTCTTGACATAATATGCCATAATATGGACTTGGTCTTTTACCAAATATGGCTATATTCTGCATACCACCCCTATCATACCACCCCTGCGTACCACCCCTAACTGATTGTCTCAAATGCAATAAATTACACAAATTAACTTTTAATTAGCACACCTGTTAATTGAAATGTATTCCAGGTAACTACCTCATGAAGCTGGTTGAGAAAATGCCAAGAGAGTGCAAAGTTGTCATCAAGGCAAGGGTTACTATTTGAAGAATCTCAAATTTTAAATATATTTTGATTTGTTTAACATCTTTTTGGTTACTACATGATTCCATATGTGTTATTTCATAGTTTTAATGTCTTCACTATTATTCTACAATGAAGAACACAGTTCAAATAAAGACCCTTGAATGAGCGTTGTGTTCTAAAACTTTTGACCGGTATTGTATATATTTTTCATTACTGAGCAAAATGACTGCTTTAACCCGTTCTAGTGTTCATGAGTAAACTAAATGAAAATATTGTCTCATTTACATTGTGTAAATTTATTGACGGTCTCTAACTAGCCCTGGAGAATCAAACCCACTTTTCCACGATCAACCATCAGCCACCTCAAGCTAATTGGCATAATCATTTTCCTAACTCTTCCCACCTGTGAACACACACGAGACACCCACATCAAAACACACCTCAAAACCAACTCACGTTTGAGTTCAGTCATGGCCGCTAGCATTTTATAAACCAAATCTATAACTACAAAGTGCAGTTGTCTTTTAACTCTCGTTAAACAGAACCATTTAACCCTATTTTAAACACTACCAGCGATACTGTGATAGATGCATGATGACAGCGTTACATACAATTCAACATGTATGACGTTTGTTGTATGGATTGCGATTTAAACACTGACCCGATGCCAAGATGTTTGAATTACTGATTACAACCACAACCCAAGAAATAAAACAGGAGTTTATGGCACTATCCGTTTAGCCTGAAGCTAGGTTTCTGCAGGCTTTATATTTCTCAAAGGAAAGGTTGGCAGCACCTTATCACTGTTGTTTCAATTGGAATAGTATACATTACTGACAGAGGACAGGGTTGAGATATTGTGAAATATTTGGCAGTTTTACATGTAACCATACAGCAGTCAGAAACGCTACAGTTCAATTTAAACACATTCAGTGTCATTCTAAGATATATGTCATAACAAGACGTTGAATTTCATTTAATTTCAAATTACGATTGGACTGATCCCTCTTCGTTTTGTCATCTCCCTCTTACACCTCTCTCAGTGCATAGACATATGGACTTCTGACATAGCATGTTAAACAATAGGCTCCTGTGTATAGCCTATGACCTTGCTGTCTTGACCAATGACCTATTTACCATTCCAGCTCTCGCTGTTGAGTTGACTGGTGACACATTCACATCTCAGAGAAACGGAACCAATGTACACATGTTGACGTTATCCCCATCCCTACGCCTCTGTGTGTGTCCACTCTGAGCACATGTGAGCAGGTGACAGCGTCTGTGGAAGTGTGAGTGTATGTTTACCTGGGAGTGTGTTCACCATCATCTCTCAAATGTCAATCAAAGGGACTAGGATTGTATTGGGGGAAGGAGGGGTGAGGTTTGGTTGGGGTAATGGTGGAGGGGGCGATTATTATATATTTTTTTGTGTGTGGGGTGGTGGGGAGGTTGGTAATACCCCATTTTCCTCACAGGGCACAGCCAGGTCACACCTGTCGCTGACTGGCCTCGCCCACCCACCAATCCAGACTCAGCAAAACCTTCCAGAGCACCAACGAAGTAGTCAGCACAAAAAAAGGAGGGAATCAGCATATGTCCACTCGCAGGACAACACCTCCAAAGACAACTGTCCGATGGAAGCGGATTGGTTCTCTCTCTTTTCTCTGCTTTGTGTTGTCAGAGAAGGGAAGATGGATCAGAAAAGGCGGAGTTGTATTTTTTGGGCCAGTTTGTCCCCAGGGAACCTGCTCTGGCTCCATAAGGGCTGTGACATGAAAGGCTTGATGCCAAAATATCTGGGGGCCTGAAATTCCCAGATAATTAATTTCATGTGGTGTACTATAAACATCATCATTCTGGCTCGGTTGGTTTGTTTGTTGTTTTGTTGTTTCTATATTCCACGTCACTTGCTGTGATTGCTGATCCATCCCCCGCTAATCAACGTAAATAGCATTACAATTACCAAGCGAGTCGAGCATCCATCTATCTATCACTGTTGGCTATCTATCACTGTTTTAGTCTGCAATATTCCCCAATTAAAGCGTTATTGTACCCTACTTCATCAACAGGGCTAAAGTAATCAAGATTAATCTCAGTTAGGCTGACACGTGCTCTTTGCTTAGGAACACACAATACAATTGCTTAAGGCAAGCATCATTAGGAAACGCAATAAAATTAGGCAAACTGATTATATTTCCAAACTCAGTGGCAAAATAAAACACAATTTGGCGGCCGCCAATTAAGGCAGTTGTACTTGTTGAATGTCGGCCATTATGTTGTATTGTTGTAATGCTCGGGCACACTTTGGTAAGGGGATGGGTAGTGAGTGGGGGAGCAGCCTGTAGCAACCGTATAGGGCTCCCAGACAGCTATTGACACTAAATTACACCTAGCCAAGGGGTACACCAGCCATTTTGGGCTCTGTTGTCAGTAGGAATCTAATAAGGGTTAAATGTTTTGAAATCTGTCTTTTGAATTGGGAGGAAAACATTTATTCTGGAAGGCAATGTATCATTTAATTACAGTTCAAATGGGATATAGTACTGTATGTGTTGTATACTGTATGTGTGTGTGTGTCTGTGTGTGTGCGTGCGTGCGTGTGTGCGTGTGTGTGTGTGTGTGTGTGTGTGTGCGTGCGTGCGTGTGTGCGTGTGTGTCTGCCTACCATAGCTAGCACCAAGGTTTTCCAGGACAATCTATTTATTGTCATTCACGACCAGTCTGAACAACAGTCTGAAACACACACTGTGATTTGCCGGTTAGCATTTCAAATGCTTATTAATCTTGCCTTGAGGACACTTCCTCCTCCTTAAAATGGAAAATGAATGAAAAATACATGGAAATATGAAAATTCCTTATCTTATCACTATGTGGAAGTCATTTTATGTGATCCCTCCCTGAAATAGCTGTGACATTCTGAGAATATATTTGGAATATTCATTGATGTAGAATTGACTTACGGTAATACTGGATGCATTCCTGACGCCTGTCCCCAGACTGTGTATTTGTAAACCAACATCATGACAGGTTCTGAACCTAATTTCCTGTGTCACACACAGCAAATAGAGGCTAAGCTGAAACACTGCGTCTCACAAAGCAGATACAGACTAAACTGTAACACTGTGTCTCACACAGCAGATACAGACTAAACTGAGACACTGTGTCTCACAAAGCAGATACAGATTAAACTGAAACACTGTGTCTCACACAGCAGATACAGGCTAAACTGAAACACTGTGTCTCACACAGAGGATGAAGGGTAAACTGAAACACTGTGTCTCACACAGCGGATACAGGCTAAACTGAAACACTGTGTCTCACACAGCAGACACAGGCTGAAGTGAAATTACAGACATGATAGGTAGGCAGACTAGAGGTATGTCGGTGGATGCCAATGTCCCTGAGGTATGTGTGTGTGCGTGTGTGTGTTCCTTATCCTCCAGCTCGCCGCCTTGGCTTTCCATGGCTTTAGAATTCTAAGAGAGACAGAGAGAGAAGTATATTTTAGTTTGAGGTGGCCCTGTGCAGGCAATGTCCCAAAGAGAACCTCAGTAAGGCCTGACCCCAGATCAGATCAGTCCCTCATTAAGGATGTCATACCCTTTCAGGTGACAGGGGGGACCATTCAAAGAGCAGAATGATACTGTATACTGTATGTTTTCTATACCCAGATTCCTGGGTTTATGCATAAACAAAACTGTTATTGACTGTTATTTTATTAATCCACGTTTGAATGTGACATGTCACAACTGAAATGTGTGTTTATAATACTAGTATAAATTATATTATATTAAGAAGATACGAAGGCCTATGGGTAACAACACACTACTGGACCAATTCAGATGATGCACAAATGCCACTGTATGATACTCACAGTTCTGAAAACAATCAATGGTGCTCATAAAATGTATAAACCCTTTTGATGCATAATGACCTTTTGAATTCTGATTAACCTTGTCCTAATGACCACGCTGACCTGTGCAATGGCTTCATGAATTATAAATGTGATTGATTATCATAGTCCGTTCATTTAGGAGTACCATCCCCATATTTCATCATTTTTTCTCCTCAATTTTCTCTCCCAAGCGAGTAGATTCCGTAGACATTATACTTCTAAAGCGTTTTGGTTATCAAATACAATTTGTCCTTCCCCCATGCCTCACGCCTCCTTTCATCGTTTTTACGTATTTCTTATACCTCCAGTGTTGTATTCTTAGACCTCCAGTGTTGTATTCTTAGACCTCCAGTGTTGTATTCTTAGACCTCCAGTGTTGTATTCTTAGACCTCCAGTGTTGTATTCTTAGACCTCCAGTGTTGTATTCTTAGACCTCCAGTGTTGTATTCTTAGACCTCCAGTGTTGTATTCTTAAACCTCCAGTGTTGTATTCTTAAACCTCCAGTGTTGTATTCTTAAACCTCCAGTTTTGTATTCTTAAACCTCCAGTTTGGGGGATGGGAGCACAGAGAAATAGTGGTTGATGGCCTAATTCCAAGACCAGAATAAAGCCATTTTCTAAGTCTGTTGATTCTCAATTTATTCGCTAATAGAAACATTTATCCCAAAAAATCTTGTTATTTGCCAAAGCAAAAATTGCATTTTTAAACCTTCATTAGGGCTGCCATGCATACATAATCCAATTGAGTAAATACAGTGTACGAATGAGAAAATGTAATCTCTGTCCTTCCTTCCCCTGGTAAAGTGGAAGTTGAAGGAGCTGATAGTGGCTCACTTGCCTTCCTACATAGGAGACAGTTTAGGACTAAGAGAAAAAGACCTGTGGAATAGCTTCTGATTTCCTGAAGACCAAAACAGGCTTTGAAGGTCGGAGACATGAAACATTATTACATTTGTTTGTTCTGTCCTAGTTTAAATCAGACATATTCCCTACGTGTGATTTTCCTTTCTCATTATGAGAACCATGAGGGAACCATTTTGCCTGGTCATCTTCTTTGTGAGCAGTACAGTACAGCAGCACAGTAGCAGAGAGAGAAACGTGAATAAAAGCCTTTTGTTGCCTGCCTGGGCAAGAGGTATGATGTTGTACTGTTGTTCGTCTAGGTTTTTGCCTGTATCAAACAGGAGTCATGTCTTGTTACCTGGCAACCATCCCACTAGCCCCAGTCTCGGTGTTCCAGCAGAAAGACAGCTTTAATCACCTAGCAAATTTCCAGCGCAAGAAACAGACAAGGGCTCTCTGCTTAATCTTGTTAGCATGATGAGGCCGTTTTCAGATAGCACCGCAAATCAAATCATCCCAAAGACTTTTGAGCTGGGGGTTTTCGGCGGGGTTGGCGGGGTTGGCGGTGATTGCGGTGATGTGTGTACGTGTGCATTTAAAGGGAATATGTACAGTCAGGTCCCAAATGATTAGATCCCTTGATAAACATGAACTAAAAAGACTATAAAATAAGTAATAAGTATTTTCTGCTATTTATTTTGTGAACTTGATATTATTTTATACCAGTACAATTGCTCAGAGAAAGAGATTTTGTTTAACAAGTCATGTTTATTTTTCTTGAAAAGATAAGGGACTAAAGTATTGGCACCCCTGTTTTCAATACCTTTCAATACCTCACCTTGTGAGGATAACAGCACTGAGCCTTTTTCTAAAATGGTAAAACACATAAGGAGGGATCTTAGACCTATGATCATACAGAATCTTTCCTGATCCTTGATGTCCTTGTTCTGCACTCTTCAATTCATACAGCAGGTTTTCAATGGGGTTCAAGTCCAGAGACTAAGATGGGCATTACAAAATGTTGATCACCATTTATTTGGGGGGTTTTGATGTGCGCTTGGAGTTATTGTCTTGCTGGAAGATTCACTTGTGGCCACGTTTCAGCCTCCTGGCAGAGGCAAACAGGTTTTTGGCAAAAATGTTCATGATTCCGTTGACCTTAACAAAGGCCACAGGACCAGTGGAAGAAAAACAGTCTCAGAACATCAAAGATCCACAACCATATTTTACAGTAGGTATGGGGTTATTTTCTGCTTATGCATACTTATTTTGACACAAAACCAACCCCTAGTGTGCATGGCCAAAGTACTCTAATTTCATGTCATCTGAACATAGCACTGGTTCCAATCCAAGTGCCAATGCCGTTGAGCAAACTCTAAGCATTTACATTGTTGGATGACAGGAGAATAGAGCTCTTTCTCCACGCACACCAGTGGTGGGTTTTGCATCAAAAGAAGAATGCAGAAAAGAACCCGGTACACTCTTCCTGGGGGCCTTGTTAAGGTCAACGGCATCATGAACTTTACCCAGTACCAGGACATTTTGAACCTGTTTGCCTCTGCCAGGAGACAGCAACTTGGATGCAAGTGGATCTTCCAGCAAGCCTAACCCCAAGCTTGTAATTCTAATGACCATATTCAACTGTTATCGCTAGATTTGTTTTCTTCTTTTGTTTTACTCTCCGAAAGTACTCCCCTTCCCCGACCCCCTCACACATTGCTCTAAGCACCACTTCCCACCTCCCCTCTTTGGACATGAGCTCACCAGAAGACTCCCCACTCTGTGCCCAGGAGAACTATGCAAAACCTGTACAAAACATAAATATTGTACTTTGATGGCCTCAGTTACTGTATCTACTGGAGCGCTGATCCAGAACCTGTGGAAACACGGTATCAAGGAGTCGAGGAGACAGGAAGGATAAGAAGTGGGCATCTATCTAATCTGATGGTTAATTCACCTCACCCAGTCAGCCCATTTACACCTTAATAGATCTGTCTTAAACGGAAGTACAGTGTATGAGACAAATGAGAACGAGACACTCCCATGGGTGAAATCCAAATCCAACCGAGAAACACAGCAAGTACTTTGTACAGTAACTTGAATTTTGATCTATATTATTATAATTGTTTTTATTTTATTTAATCTTTATTTAACCAGGTAGGCCAGTTGAGAACAAGATCTCATTTACAACTGCGACCTGGCCAAGATAAACCAAAGCAGTGCAACAAAAAACCACAACGTGGGATTGTCACGCCCTGACCTTATTAGAGAGCTTTTTTTTAATTCTCTATTTGGTTAGGTCAGGGTGTGACTTGGATGGGCAAATCTATGTGTTCTATTTCTTTGTTGGCTGGGTATGGTTCCCAATCAGAGGCAGCTGTCTATCGTTGTCTCTGATTGGGGATCATACTTAGGCAGCCCTTTTTCCCACCTTCTGTTGTGGGATCTTGATTTTGTATAGGTGCTGGGTAGCCTGCAGAACTTTACATCCGTTTTGAATTTTGGTTGTTTTTTGGTGTCATTTAAAATAAATAAAAAATGTACGCGTGCCACACTGCACCTTGGTCCAATTCATCAAACGAGTGTAACAGGGATAACCAAATATACAGTCAAATAACACAATAAAACATCTATATACAGTGTGTGCAAATGTAGTCAGATTAGGTAGGTAAGGCAATAAATAGGCCATACTGGCTAAATAAATACAATTTAGCATTAACACTGGAGTAATAGATGTGCAGATGATGATGTGCAAGTAGAGATACTGGGGTGCAAAAGAGAAAAAATAAATGACAATATTGATTTTTATTTTTATTTCACTTTTATTTAACCATGTAGTCCAGTTAAGAAGAAGTTCTCATTTACAACTGCGACCTGGCCAAGATAAAGCAAATCAGTGTGACAAAAAACAATAACACAGAGTTACACATAAACAAAGTACAGTCAATAACTATAGAACAATCTATATACAGTGTGTGCAAATGAAGTAAGTAGGTAAGGCAATAAATAGGCCAATAGTAGCGAAGAAATTACAATTAAGCAAATTAACACTGGAGTAAAATATGTGCAGATGATGATATACAAGTAGAAATGCTGGTGTGCAAAAGAGCAACAAAAAGTAAATAAAAACAATATGGGGATGAGGTAGGTAGTTGGATGGGCTGTTTACAGATGGGCTGTGTACAGCTGCAGCGATCGGTAAGCTGCTCAGATAGCTGATGCATAAAGTTAGTGTCCAACTTCAGCGATTTTTGCAATTCGTTCCAGTCATTGGCAGCAAACAACTGGAAGGACAGGCGGCCAAATGAGGTGTTGGCTTTCGGGATGACCAGTGTGGTGACCAGTGAGCTGAGATAAGGTGGAGCTTTACCTAGCATAGACCTACAGATGACCTGGAGCCAGTGGGTCGGGCGACGAATATGTAGCAAGGGCCAGCCGACGAGAGCATACAGGTCGCAGTGGTGGATGGTATACAGGGCTTTGGTGACAAAACGGATGGCACTGTGATAGACTGCATCCAGTTTTCTGAGTAGAGTGTTGGCTATTTTGTAAATGACATCGCCGAAGTCGAGGATCGGTAGGGTTGTCAGTTTTACGAGGGTATGTTTGGCAGCGTGAGTGAAAGATGCTTGATATGAGTCTGGAAGGAGAGTTTACAGTCTAGCCAGACACCTAGGTATTTGTAGTTGTCCACATATTCTAAGTCAGAACCGTCCAGAGTAGTGATGCTGTCTCCCCCTTTGAAGAGGGGCTTTCCAATCTTTAGGGATCTCAGACAATACAAAAGAGAGATTGAACAGGCTAGTAATAGAGGTTGCAATAGGGGTTGCAACAATTGAGCTTGATAAATTAGACGTTAGCCAGACACCTTGTAGTTGTCCACAAGTCAGAACGTCCAGAGTAGTGATGCAGGCAGCGATTGGTTGAAGAGCATGGAATTAGTATTACTAGCATTTAAGAGCAGTTGGAGGCCACGGAAGGAGTGTTGTATGCCATTGAAGCTCGTCTGAAGGTTTGTTAACACAGTGTCCTATGACGGGCCAGAAGTATATAGAATGGTGTCGTCTGCGTAGAGTTGGATCAGAGAATCACCAGCAGCAAGAGTGACATCATTGATATACACAGAGAAAAGCCGACCCGAGAATTGAACCCTGTGGAACCCGCATAGAGACTACCAGAGGTCCGGACAACAGGTCCTCCGATTAGACACACTGAACTCTATGTGAAAAGTAGTGGGTGAAGCAGGCGAGGCAGTCATTTGAGGAACCAAGGCTGTTCTGTCTGCTGATAAGAATGTGGTGATTGCGGAGTCGCATGCCTTGGCCATGTCGATGAAGACAGCTGTACAGTACTGTCTTTTATCAATGGCAGTTGATCAATGCCCGCCATTTACACGGCATAAGACAAAGACAACCACAACACACGTCCGACTGCTACGCCATCTTGGAATGTAAAGGTTTGAATTACACATGCTGATATCAAGTTATATGATAGTTATAAGATTTGGCTCCATCGTGATGCTTTTGTGTCCAATAATATCCTACCCCGCCCTGTAAAAGGTGAGATGAGGAGATAAGTGCTTCAACTAAAGAGCTTGTTGTCATCAGATTAGGTCCCAACTTAATGTTGCATTGTTGTCCAGAACACTGGAAAGGGCCACACTGTTCTGTTCGGCTCCACCTTCACCACAGAGGAGAAGAGACAATTCATCTCCTAGTTGAGCCGTATCAAAGCCTCTCTACATCTTGAAATGCTTCACTACAATCCCCACCAGAAAGACGACAGCTCTTAATACTAATAATGGCTGTGGTGTTTTCATGCTGTTTTGATTGTGTGATTAGCCCAGACCCCTCTGTGTTCATTGAGATTAACCTGACTGAATGATAAATGTAGTGTTTACATCATTGGACTCGCTACTCGCCCTCTAACACTCCCCGTGCCAGGGAATCCATTGGCTGAAATAGGTGAAGCAGTCCATCCTCACACTGGTGGAGATAACATACGTCTGTGTATGGATACCGACACCCCCCTTTCACTGTCTTCCATCCACCACCCTGTTATTACATTCATTATTTCTGAGGGTTCAGTGAATTAATGGACCAGTTGAGAGCAGCAAGGAGGACCCAGCCACCACCAGTGGTGGGCGTCAGTGTCCCCACTGTCACCCCAGCCAGGCGCTGTGTTGGGTCCCACCGGGGCCCCCTCGTACTCGGGTACTGGGCCGTCACTCAGAGCTCCAAACCCGGGAGGCGGGCCTGTCCATCAGGGTGGGCGGATGGAAAGGATGTGGAGAGACGGTGGAGGACATTAGCTGCCAGTTTCCCCCCAGTGTCCATAAATGTACTCCCCATTTACATTTCATCAGTTGGGCTAGCTAGCCCCGGTCAGCGGCTCATTAGCACAAAGGAAGGGCGGCTGGGTAGGGGCTGTGGTGTCCAGGGGCCTTTTCAACACCAGAGGGCCCCTCTGAGGGAGAGCATTGAGAGAGAGAGAGAGAGAGAGAGAGAGAGAGAGAGAGAGAGAGAGAGAGAGAGAGAGAGAGAGAGAGAGAGAGAAAGAGAGAGAGAGAGAGAGAGAGAGAGAGAGAGAGAGAGAGAGAGAGAGAGAGAGAGAGAGAGAGAGAAAGTGAGAGACAGAGAGGAAGAGAAAAGCACAGAGAGAGGCCTGGAGAGAAAGAAACCCGGCCTCAGATCAGATTAAACAGAGATGGGATTTAAATCGATATCTAATAAAGTCAGCCGCCGGGTCTCTGGGCAGGCAGGCGTGAGGATTTCCTTATTAGAGAGAGAGAGAGAGAGAGAGAGAGAGAGAGAGAGAGAGAGAGAAGGTGGTCTCAGCTGGCCCAAGACACATGACTAGAACACTTTCCCTTTATCTCAGACAGTACTTACAAAGCAGTCAGGTACCCACAAAACAGTTTGTGCTCACAAAACAGGTTAGATTCCCACAAGGTTCACACAGAGAGCAAGAGCAAAGTGCTGAGACAATGACTAAACGCATTGGCTAGATTCCAGTGTCCAACAATGAAACTAAAGCAAAGGGACTCGGGAGAGGTTGTGTGTCTCACTTCCTTTCTGATGGATCTAGCTAACAGTCGCAACAAACAGGAAGTTATCTATATGTTGCTTTATCTGACTGCAGGAAAACTAGTTTTATACTGTTGCATTATTTTTCATCATATTTCAATGTCCACATTTCCGAGTCTTTGTTTTGGTCTCAGTGCTGCTCAGGGTTAGATTGAATAAGTGAATGAACTGAACATAGGGTTAACACAGATTGCCATGTGTTAGCTTACTGGTACTACCTGTATACCCATGGACGAATCAGATTATTCGGACGGACAACAGATGTGTTTTGACCAGCAGCGACACTTCCTGTCCTAATCATGGATTGTGATGCTGGCAGTATTAGCGCAGAGAAGAGACAGACAGACGGACAGGCTTTCTGTCCAGACTCACGTAGCATCCTCTGACAGTCACAGCTTCTCACAGCTGCACCTCACACTGAGAAGAGAGAGAGATAGGCCATATCCACAGTATATTAATTCAAATGAGATTAAATACAGTGTGCCTGCCCTCTCCTGGCCATCACCAGCACAAAAGACACTGTCACTCCCCTACGAGGAGAGGGGGAAAGGGGGGGAGAGACAAAGTCCAGCTCCATGCAAGGCAGAGGCACACACCCACCCCAGGCTGATAGTCGAAGCAGGCTTTGACTACAAAATGGACTTACAGCTTCACAAAGGATAATTTGTTATTATTGTTTATTATTATTATTGTTATTAATGAATAAGCGATCAATAAATAGTGTTCACTATAAATTGGCCTTGTTGCTCTGATAAGCTAACTCTAAATCATGATAACTCTAAATCTCTGCGTACCCCGTTACAATTTCCCCATTTATCCAATATAATTTGTAATAACTGAACATTTCCAGCAACAATGTAAACACGGCACAGTATATCTAATATGTAATTAAACATCCCTGCCACACACTGCTATTTTCATTATTAATAAACCAGCAGCTTGATTATCAGGAGGAAAATACCCCAATGGAAACGATTCCCATTTTGAAACCAGTCACTGTTGTTTGACTGGCAGCATTGTTTCATAATCTTATTAGCAACAGAAAATTGACTGCAAATGATGAGCACCACATTCCTAATATTACTAATTGACTTTAGCGAGGCGGTGGACGGTGTTTCTTTGGGCCCTGCCGTGTGTTTGTTTGACCATAATTGGCTCCTGACAAAAGGACAGTGGATGAATAACACACAGGCTGCAGGGCTGTGGAGAGGCCCTCCCAGCACCCTTAGGGCCACAACGCAACCCTCTGGGTGCTGAAGGTGCTGGAGGAGCTGGAGGTGCTGGGAGCAGGTGCATGCCCAAGAGGCTGGAGGGGGAACTCAGAGAGTTTGCTGGAGGGAAGGTGAAGAGAGGAGAGTTAGTGAGAGGTGACCTGGGCAGTGCTCTCTGTATCAATATCATGATTCGTCCATGTATGCCAACACAGTCCTGTCTGGGTGTCTGTAATGGCTCAGGTTGTCTGTGGCAATCTCATCCGGTAACATGTTGGATAACTGCCAAGTCCCTGACAAGACATACCACCAGGTCTGTTTGTGTGTGTGTGTGTGTGTGTGTGTGTGTGTGTGTGTGTGTGTGTGTGTGTGTGTGTGTGTGTGTGTGTGTGTGTGTGTGTGTGTGTGTGTGTGCATGTGTGTGCATGTGCATGTGCATGTGTGTGTGCGTGCGTGAGCCTATGTTTGTGTGTGTTTGTGTGTGTGTGTGTGTGTGTGTGGTACGTTCCCTTGGGCTTTGTGGGTAAACCGGCTCCTTGCTCCTCATCAGTGTGTTATGTGTGTCTCGGGGCTCTGGGGTGAGCTTCCACCATGGGGACCCAGAGACCAGGGGGACAATCACTGCTGGCGCATAGCTCCAGGAAAGAGACACAGCAAGAGAAAAAATAGCATCAATTTAGGGGAGGGGGGAGGGGGGGGGTTGTTCACAGTGTATTTTAAGGTATCAGCTTTCTGTCAACACTTCCTCATCTGCCAAAGCCAGGTCACATGACCAGGGCTGTCACACGGCTCTGAGAGACTGACTTCTTCCTGCTGGGAGATCCCAGAGTGCCGGGAGGATAAGGCTCACCTTCCAGGTCCATTGTTTTCCCCCATTCTACCCCACCGGCTAATCACCTCTAAATGACCACACTACAACACATTTTCATGGTTGCTCCTTGTGCTTTAACCTATAGAGGTGAACCTATAATTTTATCTGGTTCCCCACATCCTAAAAAAGTCCTACAGCTGCACCATTGAGAGCATCCTGACCGGTTGCATCACCGCCTGGTATGGCAACTACTCGGCATCCAATTGTAAGGCGCTACAGACGGTAGTGCGTACGGCCTAGTACATTACTGGGCTTCCTGACATCCACGACCTATATACTAGGCTGTGTCAGAGGAAGGCCCAAAAAATTGTCATAGACTACTGTTCTCTCTGCTACCGCACGGCAAGTGGTACCGGAGAGCCAAGTCTAGGTCCAAATGGCTCCTTAACAGCTTCTACCCCCTTCTACCCCATTCTACCCCCTTCTACCCCAGTCTACCCCCTTCTACCCCCTTCTACCCCAAAGCCATGCTACTACTCACATGTACAAATGACCTCGACTCACCTGTACCCCCGCACATTGACTTGGTACACATTGACTTGGTAACTCTTGTATATAGCCTGGTTTATGTTATGTTATATATTGTGTTACATTTTAGTTTATTTTACTTTAGTTAATTTAGCAAATATTTTCTTAACTCTATTTCTTCAACTGCATTGTTGGATAAGGGCTTGTAAGTAAGTGTAACAAATACATTTGGATTTGATTATTCATATACAGCCCCTACAGAGGTGAGGCTATAGTTGTATTATTCCCGTGCAGTCCAGTGTATTTGGTCGCGTGAATAATTCAGTCCATGACTGAAATATCTCTGGACAGTTGAACGGATAGAGCCCTATCCTAGTCATCAAATCTTCGATGCATGTTGTTTGCTGGTGTTTGTCTCTCAGTTTTTCTTGTTTGGCCAGGTCAGGGTTGCTGCTGGAGAGGCTGTTTGTGTTTGAATCAAAGTGTCTGTATTTTAACTCAGGCCCAATGTCCCTTCTACAGTGTCTCATGAAAAACATAATCAGCATTCAGCTGCAAAAGACAGATAAATGAGGGATGAAGACACCAGCCTTTCATAACATTCAGGAGACTGGCCAACCAAGATCTAGGTATAGAACAAATAGATTGTACAGTACGGTAGATCCTCTTATCCCATGTCCCCTTTTATCATCAGCTTGACTCTAGTGCAGCAGCTCTAGTTCATACGTTTCTGAATTAAAATAGTATTCAAGCGGTTGCTCAGTACGGCTCTATATGTCGATGCTGGACAAGATATCGTTGTTGATGCTAATGATCTTCCTCTGCAAATAATGTAATAAGGGGGGTAATCGAGTTGCCATGATTTCTGTTAGCTATGTTTACACTGAGAGGGCTTCGGGGGAGTTTCATCTCAATAACAAGGATCAGTGAAAACATTCCGAAACATTTGTTGCACAAGTATATGAGGTGGCTAACTATGATAATCAACTAACTCTCACGTTAAGATGGATCAAATTTTGCTCAAAGGAATAAACCAGAGACCGTAAATATTTTGGGCAAATCAATGAAGTGGTTAAGGATGAGTAACTAGACAAGTTAAAGTAACTGATTTGATTGAAACTGAATATTCTACGATTGTAGCACACTATAGTTGAAGAGGATCAACCGGGTCCGTCCCACAACAGCCGGATTATTCACAGAGTGATTGTTCTCGCTCATGTAATGATTGTCTTTTGTTTTCTGTCTGGTACAGTTCGTGGTGTCGCACTGTGACTTTGAAAGTGTTTCCAAAGCACCATATGACAGAGTCATCTGACACATGATAGGTTGAACAGCGCTCGTGAAGGTTTTTGCTCGGACAATGGCCACCAAATCACAGTGACATCACCAGGATGAGGTTACCTCTCGCTCATGTGGGAGTCAAAGTTGACCTGACCGTTGAACTTTAGACCAAGTTGACACACACCTCAATGCAGAGCAGCATGGGTATTCTATACCTCACGTTTAATCCTATTGTTCTAGATCAAATAAAAAAGGGAAACGTGAAGAGGGCAGATTGGAAAGAGGGCAGATTGGAAAGAGGGCAGATTGGAAAGAGGGCAGATTGGAAAGAGGGCAGATTGGAAAGAGGGCAGATTGGAAAGAGGGCAGATTGGAAAGAGGGCAGATTGGAAAGAGGGCAGATTGGAAAGAGGGCAGACTGGAAAGAGTGCAGATTGGAAAGAGGGCAGATTGGAAAGAGGGCAGATTGGAAAGAGTGCAGATTGGAAAGAGTGCAGATTGGAAAGAGGGCAGATTGGAAAGAGGGCAGATTGGAAAGAGGGCAGATTGGAAAGAGGGCAGATTGGAAAGAGGGCAGATTGGAAAGAGGGCAGATTGGAAAGAGTGCAGATTGGAAAGAGGGCAGATTGGAAAGAGTGCAGATTGGAAAGAGGGCAGATTGGAAAGAGGGCAGATTGGAAAGAGTGCAGATTGGAAAGAGGGCAGATTGGAAAGAGTGCAGATTGGAAAGAGGGCAGATTGGAAAGAGGGCAGATTGGAAAGAGGGCAGATTGGAAAGAGGGCAGATTGGAAAGAGGGCAGATTGGAAAGAGGGCAGATTGGAAAGAGGGCAGATTGGAAAGAGTGCAGATTGGAAAGAGGGCAGATTGGAAAGAGGGCAGATTGGAAAGAGGGCAGATTGGAAAGAGGGCAGATTGGAAAGAGGGCAGATTGGAAAGAGGGCAGATTGGAAAGAGGGCAGATTGGAAAGAGGGCAGATTGGAAAGAGGGCAGATTGGAAAGAGGGCAGATTGGAAAGAGGGCAGATTGGAAAGAGGGCAGATTGGAAAGAGTGCAGATTGGAAAGAGGGCAGATTGGAAAGAGGGCAGATTGGAAAGAGGGCAGATTGGAAATGGTGTAGATTATTACTGTCTGACAAGTGTCTACAGTATACAATAAACAGTTATGTGATCTGGCGGCAGGTAGCCTAGCGGTTAAAGCATTGGGCCAGTAACAGGTTGGGTCGCTAGTTTGAATCCCCAAGCTTGTATAAGTGGGCTGGACGATTCTCTTCTCATCACTCATCTTGAAAAAATGTATACTAAAAACGTGGAAATCATTCAATCTGCCATCAGTAACACAATGGAAAAATCAAATGATTTATTATTGACATTTTGAAATAACGTGGGCGACTGAAAAAAAACGAATTGACACAATTTAAGTCCAAGTGGCAAACAATAATGCAGGCACTAGATGGGGGGTGAGAATGTGGGTCTGGGCAGATGAGAAGTAGTCATTGTTTGTGTGCGTCTTTAAGTTGTTGTTCATCTATAAGTTTGTATGTGGAGTAAAACATGTTTATTTATATATGTATATATATTTTAAATTAATCATATGATAAGGAATTTTTGAAAAATATATAGATGTGCCCTTGAGCAAGGCACTTAACCCTAACCCCCATTCTCAAAGGGTCATGTGTCATGACCCCATTCTCAAAGGGTCATGTGTCATGACCCCATTCTCAAAGGGTATTTTGACCCCATTTTATTTTTTTTAAGAAAGTTGTTGAGCTCCGTACGCTGTTCCCATCCTTAGTCTTCATCTTGCCATAGTGTAGGTTGTGAAATACGCTATCATTACTGCCTTCCTTCAGTCAATGAGTCGAGTGAGTGAGTGAGTGAGTGAGTGAGTGAGTGAGTGAGTGAGTGAGTGAGTGAGTGAGTGAGTGAGTGAGTGAGTGAGTGAGTGAGTGAGTGAGTGAGAGTTGTCAATTCGGCTTTGAGAAAACCAAACAGATGCAAATTCAGAAACCAAAGAAAATGGTTTGAAAACAAATGTAAAACAATTAGAAAACACTTAAGACAAATGTCAAATGAAAAACATAAGCAGCAAAACAACCCGGAGCTCTGAAACTCTGAACGCAAGAAATTTAGCAAGACAAAGCCACATGAACAAGTCAAACTTATTTTGATAATCTATACAAAAACATCCCACAAAAAATACTTACAACATAACCAAGTAGAAATTCAAGAGAAATTTAACATCCTTGAATCAATCATTAAAATGTCCAAAATGTAAATCCCGGGTTGTAGTGGGGGAAGTCAGGCGCAGGAAGCAGAGAGTTCAGGGTAGTGCTATAGTGTTTAATGCACAAAACCGGTGAACATACATAAACCCCACGGAACACAGGGCGCACACCAAAAACAAATGCCCCAAACACGGGGGACTTAAACAGTCCAGCAAAACCCAAGAACATGGGCAAACCGAGACACACAGATGTGTACACACGTACACCAAACAATCCCGCACAACCAGCAGGCGGGCCTGCTGGATAAAAAAGCCTGACCAATCAGCCTAATATGAACACAGGTGAAACCAATAAACAGAAAGGGGGAAAAGGGATCAGTGGCAGTTAGTAGGCCGATGACGACGACCGCCGAGCGCCACCCGAACAGGAAGGGGAGCCACCTTCGGTAGGAGTCGTGACACAAAACCCATTAGATTACCCAATAACCCAACAAGAACTAAAATAAAGCTCAAATCTCTAAAACCAAAGAAGGCTAGTTGTCTAGATAACATCAGAAATGAAATGCTGAAAAACAGCACACCTGTGTTGCAAAATGCTGTGGTTAAATTGTTCAACATGGTTTTAACTTCTGGCTACTTCCCTGATGTGTGGAACCAGGAGTTCATCTCCACTACCCACAAAAGTGACCCCAATACTTACAGGGGAATTTGCGTTAACAGCAACTTGGGAAAGGTTTTCTGTAGCATTTTGATTTCAAGAACTTAAACTTTTCTTAATGAAAAAAATGCAATAAGTAAATGTGAAATTGGATTTCTCCCCAACCATCGCGCTACTGACCATATATACACCTTTTGTACACACTAATTAATAAACACGGTCACCCCAAAAAGAGAGGGCAAAATCTTTGCTTGTTTTATTGACTTTAAAAAATTATTTGATTCTATTAGGTACGATGGGCTATTCTACAGAATTCTCCAAAGTGGGCTTTGTAGTAAGGTGTATGACGTGATAAAATGTATATACACAGAAAACGAGTGTGCAATAAAAAATAAAAAACCAAGAACATAATTATTTTCACAACGTTGAGGTGTGAGAAAAGGCTGCAGTTTGAGTCCAAACCTTTTCAACATTTATATCAATGAATTAGCAGACATGTTGGACCACCCAGCCCCAGGACTCACATTATTTGACACAAAGGTAAAATACCTGCTATATGCTGATGACTTGGTACTTCTATCACCAACCAAAGAAGATCTCAACAGAACATTCTAGAGACATATTTCCATAATTAGGCCCTGGCAGTACATTTAAAATAAACGAAAATTATGAATTTCCAGAAATAACCCAGATGTCAGAAACACAAATATAAATTTACCCTGTATGCAATAAAAATGAAATTATTCAAAATCAACATCCCAATTAGAATTTAGACCAACATTGTTGATAGTGTAATCCTACCAATAGCTATTTACGGAAGTGAAGGTTGGGGGCCGCTCAATAAACTGGACTTTAAAATGTGGGACAAACATCCAATTGAAGCCCTACATGCAGAATTACGTTGTAAAATTCTACAAGTCCTAAGAAATACACCAACTAATGCATGTAGGGCAGAATTGGGACGCTTCCCAGTGGTAATGAACATACAGAAAATATAATTTAAGTTTTGGCTACATCTAAATTCAAGTCCAAATTCAAGTCTGCAATTTAAAGCACTTCAAACCCAAGAGCTGAGCCCAGAAACGGGCCCTATCAGTCAGCTGGTGTTGGACCTAACCAACCAAGCTGACACCAGCACTGCTTCAAAAGAAATAATTAAAATAAACTAAATCATTAACCAATCAAAGGACTCACATTTACAACATTGGAAAAACTAAACAAAATCCCAAAGCCGACTAAATTGCTATCTGGCCCTAAACAAAGAATATGAATTGGCTGATCATCTCTACTCTGTCAGAGATACGAAGCAGAGACAGATCCTTACCAACTTCAGACTGACAGAGAGACACAGAGACAGATCCTTACCAACTACAGACTGACAGAGAGAGACAGAGACAGATCCTTACCAACTACAGACTGATAGAGAGAGACAGAGACAGATCCTTACCAACTACAGACTGATAGAGAGAGGCAGACGCAGATCCTTACCAAATACAGGCTGAGTGACCACCGATTGGCAATAGAAACCAGCAGACATAAAAAGACATGGCTACCCAAAGAGGAGTGTGCATGAGGTCACTGCACAACAGGGGAGGTAGAAACAGAGATGCACTTTCTCCTTTACTGTGATAAATATTCCTCACCAAGAGATTCATTACTCACAGAAATGACTATATTTATTCCAAGTTTTAACTTGTTAAACCCAGAGGAAAAACTAAAAGTACTCATGGGCAAAGGAGCAATGGCTCCTCTAGCAGCCAAATATCTAGTTGCCTGCCACAGCCTGAAGGGCACTGAACAACAATATCTGCAAAACGTAGTTATTATTAGTATTATTGTTATTGCTATTATTGCTATTATTGTTGTTGCTGTGATTATTAACCCAAACAGCAGTGATATGGGTAGTAGGGGTGATGGTAATGATAGCAGTTTAGTGATGATGGTTGAGGTAGTAGTAATGATGTAATGGTGAGGATGACAGTTAGTTAGATATAAATTTGTTATTGTTTCATTTCCCATGTTTAGCTTTTTATATTTAATATATTTCTACTACTGACAGTTAGCATGTCATTATTGTTACTTTTTTACTTTATTTGTTATTATTATTATTTACTACCATTTTACATTAAAATGTGTTATTCTTTATTATTGTATTACAACGTACTGTATATTGTACTGTATACATTGTTGCTTTGGCAATACTGACACAAAGAATTTCATGCCAATAAAGCAGCTTGAATTTGAATTTAAAAGAAAGAAAGAGACAGAGAGAGAGAGAGAGAGAGAGAGAGAGAGAGAGAGAGAAAGAGAGAGACAGAGAAAAAAGAGAGAGAAAGATAAGAGACAGAGAGAGAAAGAGAGAGAGAGAGAGAGAGATAGAGAGAGAGAGAAAGATAAAAGAGAGACAGAGAAAGAGAAGAGAAAGAGAGAAAGAGAAAGATAAAGAGAGAGAGAGAAAAGGAGAGAGAGAGGTAGATAAAGAGAGAGAGAGAAAAGGAGAGAGAGAGGTAGATACAGAGAGAGAGCGAGAGCGAAAAAGAGAGAGAAAGATAAAAAGACAGAGAAAGAGAGAAAACAGAGCAATAGAGAGAGAAAAGAGAGAGAGAGAGAGAGAGAGAGAGAGAGAGAGAGAGAGGAGGAGAGAGAGAGAGAGAGAGAGAGAGAGGGAGAAAGATAGAGAGAGAGAGGGAGAAAGATAGAGAGAAAAAGAGAGAGAGAGAGGTTGGGAAGGATGGGCAATGAGATTCAACGAGACGAAGGACAAAGGCTGTGTGTCATGTGCCATAACGGCAGCGGCTCAATTCGATACGACGATGATGAAAAGGATTGCAACCATAACGATGGAGTCCTGACTGAGCTATCTTCTCCCAAGAGTGTGCAAGGCTGTCATCAAGGCAAAGGGTGGCTACTTTAAAAAATATAAAATATAAAACATACTTGGTTACTACATGATTCCATATGTGTTATTTCAGAATTTTGATGTCTTCACTATAATTCCACAATAGTAAAAATAAATAAAAACCCTTGAATGAGTGTGTCCAAACTTTTGACTGGTAATGTACATGTAGGTAGGGGTACAAGTGACTAGGCAATTAGGATAGATAATAAACAGAGTAATAGCAGAGTCTGTGAATATGTCATCAATATGCATGCGTGTGTGTTTTGTGTGTATGAGCGTTTGTAGGGTGTGTGTGTCATGCCCTGACCATAGAGAGCCTTTTTATTTCTCTATTTGGTTAGGTCAGAGTGTGATTCGGATGGGCATTCTAGTTTGTCTATTTCTTTGTTGGCCGGGTATGGTTCCCAATCAGAGGCAGCTGTCATTCGTTGTCTCTGATTGGGGATCATACTTAGGCAGCTCTTTTTCCCACCTTAAGTTGTGGGATCTTTTTTGTGTGTAGTTGCTTTCTGCACTGTATATAGCTTTAAGTTCGTTTTCTTATTTTGTTGTTTTTACGCCTACCACACTGCACCTTGGTCTCATTCTAACGACGGACGTAACTGTGTGTGTGTGTGTGTGTGTGTGTGTGTGTGTGTGTGTGGGGGGGGGGGGGGGGGGGGGTGATGTCCTTGGCCGTACACATTACCCTCTGTAGCGCCTTACGGTCTCGTATGCCAAGCAGTTGCCATACCAGGCGGTGATGCAGCCAGTCAAGATGCTCTCAATTGTGCAGCTGTATAACTTTTTAGGATCTGAGGGCCCAATGCCAAATACTTTGAGCCTCCTGGGGGGAGGGGGGGAGAGGCATTGTGGTGGCCTCTTCACAACTGTGTCGGTTTGTTTGGACCATGATAGGTCCTTAGTGATGTGGACACCGAGGAACTTGAAGCTCTCGACCCGCTCCACTACAGCCCTGTCGATGTGAATGGGAGTGTACTAAGCCCTCTGTTTCCTGTAGTCCACGGCCAGTCTTGCTGGCACTGAGGGAGAGTCTCTGCCAGGTCTCCAATTTCCTCCCTATAGGCTGTCTCATCGTCATCGGTGATCAGGCCTACCACCATCGTGTCGTCGGCAAACTTGACGATGTTGAAGTCATGCGTGGCCATGCATGGCCAGAGAGAGAGGCAGAAAGAAAAGGAGAAAGAGAGAGAGAAAGATATATATATATATGTATGTATATATGTATGTATGTATGTATGTATATATATATGTATATATATGTATGTATATGTAGAGAGAGAGAGCGAAAAAATAGAAAGAGAAAGAGAAAGAGAAAGAGAAAGAGAGAGAGTAGTAATATTTACATCAACGAATTGGCAACTATTCTTGAAAAATCCTCAGCCCCTGGTGTTAGTCTCCACAATTCAGAGGTTAAATGCCTACTCTTCGCAGATGACCTATGCCTCCTGTCACCCACAGCACATTGCCTACAGCAGAGCCTGGACCTGCTAGAGCAGTACTGCCAGACCTGGACCCCAAAATGACTAAAATAATGATTTTCCAAAGAAGATCCAGATCTCAGGGAATTAGACCAAAGTTCTCAATTGGTACAAAATGTATAGAGTACTGCACATACTACAATTACTTAGGTTTAAAAATAAGCTCAACTGGACACCTTAATGAGGCAGTGAATGAACTGAGAGAGAAAGCACACAGGGCATACTACGCCATTAAAAAAGTAATTCAAATTGAAATAGCTATTAAAATTTGGCTAAAACTAATTGAATGTGTCATTGAACCAATTGCACTTTTTGACAGCGAGGTGTGGGGTCCACTTGCAAAACAAGATTCCACCAAATGGGACAAACACCACATTGAAACCCTGCACGCATCGTTCTGTAAGATTCTCCTATATGTCCAGAGGAAAACTCATTAAAAAAAAATAATAAAAACTCAAAGTTAAGTTAAGTTTTGGAAACATCTAAAATACAGTAACCCCCTCTCATATCATTGCCAAGCCCTGCAATGCCAAGAGCTGAGCAAAGATAAGAGTCCCCTCATCCAGCTGGTCCTGAGGCTGAGTTCACAAACCTGTTCTACTAACACACTGAAGCCTCAGGACCAGAACATCCAATCAATCAGAATAAAACAAATTACAACACAGTCAAAAACAAAACTACATTGCTTATTGGGAATCACAAGCACAAATAAAAATGCAGTGTTATCTGGCCCTAAATCGACAGCACACCGTGGCTAAATATTTGACCATGGTTACTGATCAAAACTTTAGAAAAACCTTGACAAAGTACAGGCTCAGCCTTGCCATTGAGAAGGGTAGACACAGGAAAATCTGTCTCTGTGTAGTTGAAAGGCTGTGCAACCACTGCAGAACTGCAGAACCTGAGACAGAGCTGCATTTTCTGACAAAATGTCAAAAATATAAAACAATTAGAGAGTGTCATTTCCCCAAATGTTAAACCCTTATTCAATTTTTCAAAGACCTCTCTGATGAGAGTAGGCTACAAGTCCTGCTGGGGGAGGACGCAGAGAGCTGTGGGTTGGCAGCGCACTACATTGCTGACTGCGATAAGATGAGGGACAGTGTTCTACAGACCAATCAACCTGCACATGTCCTCTACTGTATGCTTATTGTTATTGTTCAATGTATGGTTATTTTGACCCTTGGTTATTGTTGTTACTGTTGTCCCGTTGACAATTTTTAATCTTATTATTTTCATATAGTAAATATCCAAAATAAGCTTTGGCAATCTGTACATTGTTACGTCAAGCAAATGAGAGAATGAGAGAGTGCGAGATAGAGAGAGAGAGAGAGAGAGAGAGAGAGAGAGAGAGAGAGAGAGAGAGAGAGAGAGAGAGAGAGAGAGAGAGAGAGAGAGAGAGAGAGAGAGAGACAGAGAGCGAGAGAGAGAGCGCGAGAGAGAGCGTGAGAGAGAGAGAGAGAGAGAGAGTTTTAAATAATCTTTATTGGGTAACAAAACACAGGTTCTTCAGCAGTGCGGTCAACAGTAAAATGTACAGTACAGTTTCAGTCCCCGCCTAAAACCATACACCCCTCTTGGTCACACTGTCTTAGGGTTTCCTTTATTTGATCAAATACAGCAATATGATCTGTACTCTCATTAGGAGCATAAACAGACAAGAAAACAAAATTTAAAAAACATAACATCCACCTTGACCACTAAAACCCTTCCCTTGACAATCTCTGTTGTAGATACCACAGTCACCCCTAAGCCTGAGGAAAACAAAATTGCCACCCAGCAGTAACGCTCGTCGTGGGTGGAAGAAGAGGAGGACCAATGCGCAGCGTGGTAAGTGTCCATATTGTTTTAATAAGAATACTGAACACTGAACAAAAACAATAAAGCGAGAAAATGAACAGTCCTGAACGGTGAAGCAAAACACAGAACAGAAAATAATCACCCACACCACAGCGGTGGGAAAAGGCTACCTAAGTATGATTCTCAATCAGAGACAACTAACGACACCTGCCTCTGATTGAGAACCATACCAGGCCAAACACAAAAACACAACATAGAAAAACAAACATAGACAACCCACCCAACTCACGCCCTGACCATACTAAAACAAAGACATAACAAAAAAACTAAGGTCAGAACGTGACACCAGCACTGAAATTAGTACCATGACTGAGTATACAGTATGCTACCCCTCCCACCACATACCCCAGTCAACCTCATTAGCCTCATCACTATGTGTCTCCTGTAGAACAACTACATTAAGCCTTTTCTGTTTTATTACATCTAATACCCAAGCCCTCTTATTCCTGTTCCTTCCCCCATTAATATTGAGAGAAGCTACCCTTAGTACCTCCATATAGAAAAGAGAAAAGAAAAGCAGAAGAAACCCCAGAGAAAAGAAGAGAAAAAAACACCCGATGAGGCATGATCATCATCATTGTTTTAATTTTCTCTGAACCTGACCACGTTTCCCACTACCTGTTGCTGCTGTGACAGCAGTAACACATTTCCTCAAGAAAAAACTTCTTCTGTAACATCACAGCTGACCTCACAAACTTATCAACATCAAAACAATCTGCCAATTTGACAGATTTTCCAAAAGTCTGATCCAAGAACCCATTTACCTCCTCTAGATTGTAAATTGAGTCGTCACCAGCTGCTATCTTATCAGTAGAGATATCCGTATCCTTCTCCTGATCCTCTTCAACTTAGGCCACAGACCCCTGACTCCCTTCTACCACATCCCTCTCAACACTCCCCACTTGCACCCCATCACTCGTACCAGGCATCTCCTCCACTACCTGGGAGACTAGCCCCACCTGAACCCCTCCTGTATCCCATTACTCGTAGTGGGCATCTCCTCCACTACCTGGGAGACTAGCCCCACCTGAACCCCCTCCTGTACTCCATTACTCGTACTGGGCACGTCCTCACTAGTCTGAGGAAATGACTCTTCAGATCTGTCCTTACCTTCTACGACAATATTTGTCTGCTGCATAACATTTCCCTCCGGTACAAGTTGCAACTCAGTGCCCTCAACACAGACAACTTGTTTCTCAGCAACAGGAGCTTGTGGCTGCTCTACCACTATCGACCCACCTCTCCCTACATCAGTGGGCCCAGGCGTTACGAGGACCACCTGCTCCCCTCCCTCTGCCTTCTCCCTTTTCGGGCAAGCATGTCAGTTAAGGCCAACATCACCACACTCAAAACACCGTTGACTACCCGTACTAGCATAAGCCATATACAGTCTATTGTCATACTTGACTTGAAACGATAATTCCAAAGTCTGCTCCAGTGAGTCCAAAAACAAATATACCTGGCGCCGAAACGACATAACCTGTTTCAAAGCCGGGTGTATGCAACCCAACGGGACAATCTTAATTGAACTTGCGAACTTCCCAAACCGCATTAACTCACGCTCCAACGAGCTCATTGGGAATAAACAGCGGTACATTTTAAATCGTTACCCTTGTTGACGAAGAAAAAAGCGCCGTAACTTGAATAAACATTCCTATAAGAAGTACACCATGCTCAACCATACGATCAACAAGACACTCTTCTTTAAGAAGTACACCATGCTCAACCATACGACCAACAAGACACTCTTCTTTAAGAAGTACAAAATGCTCAACCATACGATCAACAAGACACTCTTCTTTAAGAAGTACGCCATGCTCAACCATACGATCAACAAGACACTCTTCTTTAAGAAGTACGCCATGCTCAACCATACGATCAACCAGACACTCTTCTTTAAGAAGTACGCCATGCTCAACCATACGATCAACAAGACACTCTTCTTTAAGAAGTACGCCATGCTCAACCATACGATCAACAAGACACTCTTCTTTAAGAAGTACGCCATGCTCAACCATACGATCAACCAGACACTCTTCTTTAAGAAGTACGCCATGCTCAACCATCCAATCAACCAGACACTCTTCTTTAAGAAGTACACCATGCTCAACCATACGATCAACAAGACACTCTTCTTTAAGAAGTACACCATGCTCAACCATCTGATCAACAAGACGCTCTTCTTTAAGAAGTACACCATGCTCAACCATCTGATCAACAAGACACTCTTCTTTAAGAAGTACACCATGCTCAACCATCTGATCTACAAGACACTCTTCTTTAAGAAGTACACCATGCTCAACCATACGATCTACCAGACACTCTTCTTTAAGAAGTACACCATGCTCAACCATCTGATCTACAAGACACTCTTCTTTAAGAAGTACACCATGCTCAACCACACGATCTACCAGACACTCTTCTTTAAGAAAAACCACCACCGCTTTATTCATCCGTGACGCATAAGCAACATTCTCATATCCCACCTTCTCTCCTACGGCGACCAGAAACTCCTCCATAGTGACAATAGCTTCAGTAGCACACCTAAAGCCGTGCCGAAGTGACAGGGACAGCGTCCCCATGTGGGTCGCCATCCCCGCCAAAGCCGGAGTAATTTCGACACGAAAAACAATATAATTAATTCTCCCACAACAACTAAATAAAACATAATGATAACCTTAATCATGCATAGGAAAAAAAAATACCACCAAGAAAAGGAAACGTGAAATAAAAACTAGGATATCTAACTCTACACAACACTCTCACTCACTCATACATTTCCCAGCATGCACCAAACACTCCCAGCATGCAGAGAGAGAGAGAGAGAGAGAGAGAGAGGAGAGAAAAAGAGAGAAAAGAGAGAGAAAAGAGAGAGAGAAAAAGAGAGAGAACAAGAGAGAGAGAGAGAGAGAGCGAAAAAGAGAGAGAGAGAAAGAAAGAAAGAGAGAGAGAGAGTGAGAGAGAAAAAGATGGGCAATGAGCTTCAACGAGACGATGGACAAAGGCTGTGTGTCATGTGCCATAACGGCAGCGGCTCAATTCGATACGACAATGATGAAAAGGATTGCAACCATAACGATGGAGGCCTGACTGAGCTATCTTCTCCCAAGAGTGTGCAAGGCTGTCATCAAGGCAAAGGGTGGCTACTTAAAAAACATCTCAAATATAAAATATATTTGGTTGCTACATAATTGTGGGATTGTGGGAACTGGGGGACGGTTAGATGACGCTGGCAGAATCGTGTCAGGAGATAAAGGGATGTAGCCAGGTGTACGCTGTACTCACCCGTTCACATTAGCCTTAGCATGCTATTTACTGAATATAGGACAGCGGTTGCTAACCTGAAGTACCTGAAGTAATTTGTAGTAAAGTATGTATGTATAGTTGACTGAATAAATCCACACAAATGCATATTTTTTGCAGCCAAATCTTATTCTTTTTTGGACATCCGACCTGGTTAGCCAGTTTGATTGAATAGATCCCAAATGACGACTAAACAAACTTGAACTTGAAAATAGTATCTTTATGCAAAATAAAAAATGTAGTGATCTGCCCGACAGAGAAAGAATCCATATTAAGTCCATTGCTTGTGCTGGAATCCCTGTCCCATAATACACCAGCCAATAGAATCTATATTGGTTTCCTCCTCTCCTCCATACGTTCCCCATAACCTTAACCTGGCTGTAATTTCCCTTCCTTGGCAATCCATCTTTGTGGCTCCCAACTTCACATGTGGACCAAGCCTGTAATGATTTACTGTTGTCAGGTGTCTGGTTTCAGCTGCTGAGCCATCCAAAAAATCAGTTTCAGGTTGTTTTCAGGCGCCCCCCAAAAAATAAGATTATGTAGTAATGTATATTGTAACGCAGCTCACCTAGGCCTCAGTGGGGGGATATGAGGGGATTAATATAGCGGAGTGTCAAAATCAGGCTGGATAATCTGCCCGAGGCTTGGGGGTGAGAGGAGGGGGTGAAAGGAGGGGAGTGGGGAGGGTGGGCTGGGAGACTGGGCGACTGGATGAGACAAAGAGGGGAACAGGAGGAGACTGACTCTGCACATTTCCCAGGATCCAACCTGTTCCAGTCACAGCTTCCCACAATGCAACTCCCCATCACTGCAGTTTCACATTTTACCCCCTGTGAACAGACTGGATGCTTCTAGGTAGGGAGTGAATCTTTAGTGACTCCTATTCGTGGAACACAAATATTTTATTCACATATATACAACTACAACTTTCCAACTCCAATGCAAATAGTCTTTCACTCAACAAGTGCATGAATCAGTGCACATAAAGAAGTGCTTTGGCTATTAGCCATTCATTTTAACCACAAAGATGGCGTTTCCATTTAACCCCTTAATGTATGTTAATCTGGAGATGTCAATGGGTTCTTTTAACCTAGCCCCACAGACCACAGCTGAACGGCAAACTGAAGAATGAGTTCAACTATACAGACAAAGGCTGTCTTGAAAGAGGCCCCTGATATTTGACTTAATAAGTAGAATACCCCAAAAACAAAGGAACATTGTTGGCACTGTGTTTTATCTGCCAACTCACTAGTTCGTCCACAGTTTGTTTCCCCCCACTCTCTCTGTTTTGCCAGGTTAGGGTTCCTAGCCTCAAACGCTCCACCATACGGATATAAAGGTAGAGTGGAGGAGAGGAAAAGATGATGAATGTTTAGGGACCATTGAAATGAAAACCCCAGTGGCCTCTGGAGACCTTAGAAGCCATTAGCTAGAGGATCTCCATCTGTTTCTACCTTTAACTTCTGCCAGGCCTCAAAAAGACCTCGGCACATGCCAGGCTGTTGCTGTACATGCATAGCTCACACTCACAATAATATGAATGTGGTGCTTTCCGATAATTTTTCAGGTTTATGTGTACAGTGCTGTCACGTTCTGACCTTAGTTCCTTTGTTTTGTCTTTGTTTTAGTATGGTCAGGGCGTGAGTTGGGGTGGGCAGTCTATGTTCTTTTTTTCTAAGATTTGGGGTTTCTGTGTTTGGCCTGGTATGGTTCTCAATCAGAGGCAGCTGTTTATCATTGTCCCTGATTGAGAACCATATTTAGGTAGCCTGGTTGTCCCTGATTGAGAACCATATTTAGGTAGCCTGGTTTCACATTTGAGTTGTGGGTGATTATTTTCCGTGTTAGTGTTTGTTACCACACGCGACCGTTTCGTTTGTTTCACTTTGTTATTTTGTATTTTTGTAGTGTTCAGTTTGTCTTATTAAAATGGACACTTACCACGCTGCAAATTGGTCCGACCTCTCTTACACCTCATCAGAGGAAGATGACAAACGTTACAGTGCAGAATGTGTATATACACTTGTGTAATAATGTGTGCAAGTGCGCCTGTTCATGTTTTTGCATCTCTCTGTGTAAGTGTGTGTGTGTGTGTGTGTGTGTGTGTGTGTGTGTGTGTGCAGAATTTGAGGAGATCTACATCTCTGCGCTCTGCGTGTATGTCTCACAGTCTTTGACAGAGCCAGGGCTGGGCTGAGGGGTGGGGGGCTGGGGGGGGGGGGGGGGGGGGGGGGGGGGCTGGGTTTGATAGGGCCAGCCCACAAATCAGGATTCAATAGGGACTGGGGGCATACTGGCTTCACTGAGGGGGAAGTGAAATATTAATTTAGAACAAATCACCCTCAATCTGGCTGGATATTGAGGACCCTGCTACCACCACACACACACCAAACAAACAACCAACAGCAGACTGTTGTTTCTGCATTATAGCATCGGAGTTGGGCAAGAAGCCCACAGGCCCATTAACAGGGTCCAGTGAGAAAGAGAATAATTCCATTAATGCTTTGTGGTGTGATATGGCAGACAGCAGCCTCCTCTCTCTCTCAAAAGTCAGACAACCGCCTTGTCTTTTAGTTAGTTTTTGGGACCGGTGTGGCAGTGTACTTCATTGATTTGATATTCACGTGTGTATTGTTCCTTGGAGTGTATCAGTGTGATGGATAGCGTGGCGGTTCATATGTCAGCCGTTCAGTCTTAGAAATACTCTCTAACTACTTTTAATTTTGATAATTTGCTAAATATAGACTAACTCCCATTCAGTTTTGTTGCAGTACAGCCTGGTCTCATAGACTAGACGCAACATAGTAAACTAAATCCGGGACACTTAAATAAGTATGATATGTTAGATTTGTTATGGTTGCATAAGACAAATGGTTACTTGAGGCAAAAACAAATTTGGGGCTGGTTGGTTGGGTGTATAACGCGAATGTCGAGCATCCCAACAGTTGTGAGTTTGAATCTTACCACGGACAACTTTGTATTTTAGCTAATTAGCTACTTTTACTTACTACATATTAGCTACTATCTCACTACTTAGCATGTTAGCTAACCCAACCACTAACCTTAACCTTAACCCCTAACCCCTAGCCTAGCTAATGTTAGCCAGCTAGCTAACATTAGCCACCTAGCCACCTAGATAGAATACATAAAATGTCATACGTTTTGAAAAATCATAACATATCGTAAGTCGCACGTTTTGCAAAAATCCTAACATATAATACGAATTGTAATTCGTAACAAATCATACGAAATTAATGACAGACATCCACAAATTAATACATACCATACGAAAAGTAATGTCTTAAGATGTACGTACAGAACAATAGGCAAATGCTCTGAGACCAGATTGTGCAGTAGAGCAGTGGTTCCCAACTCCAGTTGAGCAACAGTACACATTTCTGTTGTTTCACCGGACAAAAACCACCTGATTCAACTCATTGAGGGCCTGATGATTAATTGACAAGTTGAATCAGGTGTGTTTGTCTGGGAATACAATATAAATGTGTATATAGTTGGGGGTACTGGTGGACTTGAGATGGGAACCACTGCAGTATACCATATTGTGTTCATAGAATACATACATCAGGCCATTGTTATCAAAATAATATTGCTTAGCAACAGAGTTTCAGAGATACACACTGCTCCCTAGGTCCATCGTGTTTTCTACCTGCTGAGTGTGAGGATATGGAGATATGGAGTGTGTCCAAGCCTATCTTCACAAACCATTAGGGGGTTTGGTGCCTCCTACCCCCCTCCATCTCCCGTCGACTAGGCACACGAAGCCTTATGATCCTGCAGAGGGCTATATGAATGTGATGAATGTCCAGCCGTCAGTGGCTAAGATCAGCTTCATCTGGACTCATGTCTTAATAATATCGCAACACAATAGTCTTCCACCTGCTGTCTTGAAAAATAGCATGCTTTCCAGATCTAGCTTTTTGTGAAGAAAGAAAAACAGCACATTACAAGTGAGATATCAGATACATACTGTATATGAGTTGGTGGTTAGGGCTGATAACGTCTTTGTTTTCCTCAGTGTCTGCATCAGGTGTTTACTGACTTTGGCATATTTTTAAAGGTGAAACCAGGCGAGACACATACGGCAACGTGAGAGACCTCGCCAAAACTAAGAGGTTGCCACCAGATGCATCATGGGTTTCTGGTAAATGTACTGAATTCAGGGGCGGCAGGGTAGCCTAGTGGTTAGAGCGTTGGACTAGTAGCCGGAAGGTTGCAAGTTCAAACCCCTGAGCTGACAAGGTAAAAATCTGTCGTTCTGCCCCTGAACAGGCAGTTAACCAGCAGGCCGTCATTGAAAATAAGAATTTGTTCTTAACTGACTTGCCTAGTAAGATAAAAATTTGTGATTGGAGGAAATACTGTAGAAGGGCTTCTTTTAGAATTAATCTGCCATTTTGGATGTTATCTGAAAAATCCAAGAAAATAATCCAAGAACCTTCAATAGTAAACCATAGAATAATACCGTAAACCGTCACTTTTATCAGTATCAACAGATCAACCCTGTCCCTGATTGAAATGAAGAGTGATATGGCTTCATTTCTGACCTTGTCCTGTCAGCCTGCCTGGGCTTTTCCGAAGGGAGCCATGAGCATTACACATTTGGTGCCCCGTGCTAGTCTGCTACGTTTTACAGAAAGGTCATCCCAGGTCACGGGTATTCCACATCAAATCTGTGTCATCACAACCAAACTGTTGCAGATGCCTGACAACGTGTCGCCATCTCATCCCCATCACTCTCTCTCCCTCTCTCCCCGTCACTACCCACTCCCTTTTCTCTCCCTCTATCTCTCCCCCACTCCCTCTCCAACTTTCTCCCACTCTTCCATCAGATCCTAAGTGTTGGATTTTGACACCAGCCCGCAGGAGCAGTGACACATGAAGTAATTAGAGGAGGAATTTCCCCCGTTCTCCAGGGCCGTTGAGCCCAGCTGAGGCCAGGGATCAAATAAAAGCCAGTTGTGTTTGCTTCCTGATCCAACTAATTTCTGTAACGAGGGGGGCTGCGTTACAGCCTCCTCATCTCCTTACCGCTGCCTAAGCCATGGC
>NC_092157.1:9628761-9653761 GCF_045791955.1 Oncorhynchus clarkii lewisi | reverse complement strand
CTATTCAGTTATTCATTGTGTGTGTGATGTTGCCTGACTGCTTAAGACGGCAGGATGTGGGACCGACTACCTACTGGGAGACATCATGACTATAGCATTAGTGGCCTGTCACAAATGTCTCACTCCCAGAAATGAAAGGGTTCGTTTGGGCAGAAGGTGGTGTGTGTGTATGGCACGTGTGTGTTAGGTCCCTTTCAAAACAGTTTGTCTGTGTCTGACAGTCACATAACAGCATGGCTGTCCATTATCCCTCAGATTCTCTCCAGCAGACAGATCCTGTCCAGTATCCCTGAGATTCTACCCAGCAGACAGATCCTGTCCAGTATCCCTGAGATTCTACCCAGCAGACAGATCCTGTCCAGTATCCCTGAAATTCTCCCCAGCAGACAGATCCTGTCCAGTATCCCTGAGATGCTCCCCAGCAGACAGATCCTGTCCAGTATCTCTGAGATGCTCCCCAGCAGACAGATCCTGTCCAGTATCCCTGAGATGCTCCCCAGCAGACAGATCCTGTCCAGTATCTCTGAGATGCTCCCCAGCAGACAGATCCTGTCAAGTATCTCTGAGATGCTCCCCAGCAGACAGATCCTGTCCAGTATCCCCGAGATGCTCCCCAGCCGACAGATCCTGTCCAGCATCCCCGAGATGCTCCCCAGCAGACAGATCCTGTCCAGTATCCCTGAGAGGCTCCCCAGCAGACAGATCCTGTCCAGTATCCCTAAGATGCTCCCCAGCAGACAGATCCTGTCCAGTATCCCTGAGATGCTACCCAGCAGACAGATCCTGTCCAGTATCCCTAAGATGCTCCCCAGCAGACAGATCCTGTCCTACATCCCCAAGATGCTCCCCAGCAGACAGATCCTGTCCAGTATCCCTGAGATGCTCCCCAGCAGACAGATCCTGTCCAGTATCCCTGAGATGCTCCCCAGCAGACAGATCCTGTCCAGTATCCCTGAGATGCTCCCCAGCAGACAGATCCTGTCCAGTATCCCTGAGATGCTCCCCAGCAGACAGATCCTGTCCAGAATCCCTGAGATGCTCCCCAGCAGACAGACACTGTCCAGTATCCCCGAGATGCTCCCCAGCAGACAGATCCTGTCCAGTATCCCTGAGATGCTCCCCAGCAGACAGATCCTGTCCAGTATCCCCGAGATGCTCCCCAGCAGACAGATCCTGTCCAGTATCCCTGAGATGCTCCCCAGCAGACAGATCCTGTCCAGTATCCCGAGATACTCCCCATCAGACAGATCCTGTCCAGTATCCCTGAGATGCTCCCCAGCAGACAGATCCTGTCCAGTATCCCGGAGATGCTCCCCATCAGACAGATCCTGTCCAGTATCCCTGAGATGCTCCCCAGAAGACAGATCCTGTCCAGTATCCCTGAGATGCTCCCCAGCAGACAGATCCTGTCCAGTATCCCCGAGATGCTCCCAAGCAGACAGATTCTGTCCAGTATCCCTGAGATGCTCCCCAGCAGACAGATCCTGTCCAGTATCCCTGAGATGCTCCCCAGCAGACAGATCCTGTCCAGTATCCCTGAGATGCTCCCCAGCAGACAGATCCTGTCCAGTATCCCTGAGATGCTCCCCAGCAGACAGATCCTGTCCAGTATCCCTGAGATGCTCCCCAGCAGACATATTCTGTTCAGACCAACACTGGTTTAACCTGATTGATCTTCAATTATTCCAGATTAGTCTTAAAGTGCCTTCTGTCACAGGAAGCATTTAACCAATATATTTGGCCGGTGACATAAGACAGCATAATGAACTGTCATGTGTCAACATAGTTTAATGGCCTTATTGGATTTTTGACGTATTAAAAAGCAAGAACAAAAACAAGAATGCAGAAGGACACCTGCAACCAATTTGAACCATTAAGCCAGATCTCTCAGATCTCAGTGTCTCCAGGTATTTGGGCCCATAGGGGTCAAAGACCCACATATGAGCAAGTCTTTCTCTGTTACTAGTACACCAAAGGCTCTGGGCTGAAAAACAATCCAAGAATGTTTAATGTCTTATGTACCAAGAGAACAAAGAGAAAGTATGGAAATTATTTAATTGCTATGACGACAACAACAGCATCCTAGGAAATTGTAATTTCCCCATTTCCTGTTTGACTCGAGGCCTCATCAAACTCTCTGCATTTGTGCTCCCTTTGCTTCCATTTATCCCGAATGAGTTCAGTAATAACGCTGTAAAAATACACATTAAGCTCTTGGTTAAAGTGTTGCTCAATAGACTGTTAAGAGTGGATTTACTGTGTTAAAGAAAGCCTTGGGAACCCAGGGGAATAGGTGTCAGTCAGGGGTGTAGAGCAGGTAAAAAACGATCTGTCAGTGTTTTGACAGCCATGTCACACGCCGGATCACTCTCTAGGGATCATAGCGATGAGAACGGCTGATAATCCTGCTCTGCATTCGTTTTACTATTTAACCAACAACCTTCCTGCCTTAGCATGGATCACTTGTTCTGGCTGCCAACTTGTTCTGCAGTAGGTGCAGTTGAGGTCGTACAGTGCGTTTAAGACATTTTGAAGGTGAAAGTAACTGTTACTCTAAAACAATGACAAGTCGCTAGATTGAGGTTGCCATGCCATGTGTCTGTCAAGTATTAAAACACATTTGAATACTAAGATTAAACAAAGAATGGATTTTTTTTTAAAGAGCAAACAAGCTAACTTGAGCTAAATTTGAATGGTGTTTAAATGTTGATATTCTCTGTATAAACTAGTTTAGAAAACAGTATTAAATAGTTTGTTAATAATCATTAGACTAACATTCTTAGTGATTTATATGATCACATGTCCTAGTAATACATGGTGAATACATACAGAATACATAGATTCACTGATTATAATAATTAAATAACAATCAGTTTGCTAATGCTTTATAAACCATTCATAAGCTGACCTTTCAAAAACAAGGGTTCTGCCTTTCATTCCCAAGAACCATCTAGCGCCTCTGCATCCCACTACAGTCTGACAGGCAGAGATCCGGTGTTAGTGCCTGTCCAGTGAGACAGTCTGAGTTGATGGTAGCATCTCAGAGGCCATTTGGTAGTAGGTCAGAGGCCATGATGGTAGCAGGTCAGAGGTCATGATGGTAGCAGGTCAGAGGTCATGATGGTAGTAGATAAGAGGCCATGATGGCAGTAGGTCAGAGGCCACGGTTGTAGCAGATCAGAGGTCATTATGGTAGCAGATCAGAGGCCATGATGGTAGCAGATCAGAGGTCATTATGGTAGCAGATCAGAGGTCATTATGGTAGTAGAACAGAGGCCATGATGGTAGCAGATCAGAGGTCATTATGGTAGCAGATCATAGGCCATGATGGTAGCAGATCAGAGGTCATTATGGTAGCAGATCAGAGGTCATTATGGTAGCAGATCAGAGGTCATTATGGTAGCAGATCAGAGGTCATTATGGTAGCAGATCAGAGGTCATTATGGTAGCAGATCAGAGGTCATTATGGTAGCAGATCAGAGGTCATTATGATAGCAGAACAGAGGCCATGATGGTAGCAGATCAGAGGTCATTATGGTAGCAGATCAGAGGTCATTATGGTAGTAGATCAGAGGTCATTATGGTAGCAGATCAGAGGTCATTATGGTAGCAGATCAGAGGTCATTATGGTAGTAGAACAGAGGTCATTATGGTAGTAGAACAGAGGTCATTATGGTAGTAGAACAGAGGTCATTATGGTAGCAGATCAGAGGTCATTATGGTAGTAGAACAGAGGTCATTATGGTAGCAGATCAGAGGTCATGATGGTTGCAGATCAGAGGTCATTATGGTAGTAGAACAGAGGTCATTATGGTAGTAGAACAGAGGTCATTATGGTAGTAGAACAGAGGTCATTATGGTAGTAGAACAGAGGTCATTATGGTAGCAGATCAGAGGTCATTATGGTAGTAGAACAGAGGTCATTATGGTAGCAGATCAGAGGTCATTATGGTAGCAGATCAGAGGTCATGATGGTAGCAGATCAGAGGTCATTATGGTAGCAGATCAGAGGTCATTATGGTAGCAGATCAGAGGTCATTATGGTAGCAGATCAGAGGTCATTATGGTAGCAGATCAGAGGTCATGATGGTAGCAGATCAGAGGTCATTATGGTAGCAGATCAGAGGTCATTATGGTAGCAGATCAGAGGTCATTATGGTAGCAGATCAGAGGTCATTATGGTAGCAGATCAGAGGTCATTATGGTAGCAGATCAGAGGTCATTATGGTAGCAGATCAGAGGTCATTATGGTAGCAGATCAGAGGTCATTATGGTAGCAGATCAGAGGTCATTATGGTAGCAGATCAGAGGTCATTATGGTAGCAGATCAGAGGTCATTATGGTAGCAGATCAGAGGTCATTATGGTAGCAGATCAGAGGTCATTATGGTAGCAGATCAGAGGTCATTATGGTAGCAGATCAGAGGTCATTATGGTAGCAGATCAGAGGTCATTATGGTAGTAGAACAGAGGTCATTATGGTAGCAGAACAGAGGTGATTATGGTAGCAGATCAGAGTTCATTATGGTAGCAGATCAGAGGTCATTATGGTAGTAGAACAGAGTTTTCAGGATATTCTGGGCCTTCAATACACAGGGGGCCTGTATAGTAGGTGTTAGCTGAAGGAGAGTCAGGTCACTGGAGGTTAAGCACGTGCATATAGTGTACTGGTCTGGTTGGGGGATACGCTGGAACACAAGCCTACACACCAGAAGCTGTTCAAAAAGTTGAAGTTGGGAGTTTTCTCATGCCTGTGTTAATGGCTATGGCGGGGAGACATGACTGTTGATTTAGAAGGCTATTTGACATGCCATTGCTCCCGGCGGTGGATGTGGTGCAGCACAGAGAGGATCGTTGACAGCTTGCTGTGTACAGGATGGGGAGCTTGAGAAGACTGGTGTGTGTCTTGTTCTTACTATTTATCTCTCTCTCTCTCTTTCTCTTTCTTTTCCTCTTCCTCTTTCCTTCTCTCTCTCTCTCTCTCTTTTCTTTTGTGTTTCTGTTAAATAGCCATCCTTAGCCAGCTTCCACCCGGTTACGCAACCCTACACCTTAGAGGCTGCTGCCCTATATACGTAGACTTGGAATCACTCTTCACTTTAATAATGGAACACAAGTCACTTTAATAATGCTTAAATAATGTTTAAATACTGCTTTACTCATCTCATATGTATATACTGTATTCTATTCTATTGTATTTTAGTCAATGCAACTCCGACTGCTGATATTAATATCTGATATTTATATATTTCTTAATTCCATTCTTTTTCATTTTAGATTGGTGTGTATTATTGTGAATGGTTAGATATACTACTGCACTGTTGGAGCTAGGAACACAAGCATTTTGCTACACCCGCAATAACACCTGCTAAATATGTGGATGTGACCAATAAAATGATTTGATTTGATTCTCTCTCTCACTCTCTCTCTCTCTCTCTCTCTCTCTCTCTCTCTCTCTCTCTCTCCTTCCTTATCTCTTTTAATTTCTCTTTCTTTCTTTCTTTCTTTCTTTTTTCTTTCGTTCTTTCTTTCTTTCTTTCTTTCTTTCTTTCTTTCTTTCTTTCTCTCTCTCTCTCTCTCTCTCTCTCTCTCTCCCTCTCTTTCCCCCTTCTCTTTTTCTATTTTTTTCTCTCTCTCTCTCTCTCTCTCTCTCTCTCTCTCTCTCTCTCTCTCTCTCTCTTTCTCTTTCCTTCTCTGTTTCTCTTTCTCTCTCTCTCTCTCTTCTCTTTCTCTTTCTCTCTCTCTCTCTCTCTCTCTCTCTCTCTCTCTCTCTCTCTCGCTCTCTCTTTTCTCTTTCTCTCTTTCTCTCTCTCTCTCTCTCTCTCTCTCTCTCTTCTCTTTCTCTTTCCTTCTCACTCCTCTTCAAGGTGCAGAGAGAAGAGGAGCATCCTGGGAGTGAAAACCCCAGACTGTTTCTTTTACCTTCTAATACCCATCAGAAGTTCAAAAGAAATAACCTGGGAACCTTTAGCTGTAGTAAAATGATACTGCTTCTCTTTCTCTAAACGTTTAAGCTTTTCTGAAAATGTGGGTTGTCTAATTACAATATTCATTACTTTAGTCGTGCTACTCATATCACCTGCTCGCCCTTCAGCCACAGGGCTGTTCTGTTGCACTGAACAATATTCAATTCAAAAGTCTGACATTCGGATGATTAAATGTGACATGTCTGTATAAGCAATTGTGGCATTGTTAGCTAAATACTTTGGGTAATGGTTGAGAAGGGAAAGATGGGGAAGAGGTGGAGGTCAAGGGAGGGAGGTGTGTGCTGGAGGGAGAGTAATGTCTTCAGTGACTCGCACATGTCTAGCCTCCAGACCTAGCACCAGGTAGATAGAGGAATAGAAGAAGCTCAGTACCTTTAAAACCATATGTATTCCTGTGTGCTCCACAGAGAGAGACGGACGGCGCTTAAACTATGACAGCCGGTACTTACAAGATGATACGATGAGAAGAAAGCACAGTCATTTGTGAGAAAAAAAAAAGGTATCTGTAGCCTGGAAGACAATGTCGCAGGTGGGCTGCTATTGTAGTGCTGATAAGTGGACACACCGGTATACATCTGTTTGGAGATGTGTTCATGTCTCAGGGACCTTTTCAGGAGTTAATATATGTCACATCACCACCAATCAAGACTAAAACTGGGGACAGGGCTTATTCTACACGCCGGTTTGAAGGACAGAGTACAAGGCGGGAAATTCCAAAATGAAAACAATATTCTGGGACTGTCAAACAGGCTTTAGGTGCTCCTGTATGTTATTATGCTCCAGGAATACCAGCGTACATTGTCATTGTTGACGACGAAACCGAATGCCGCATTAAACGTCTTAGGCACATTAGGCTCAGGGAATCAGACACCGAGTATCATTCAAACAGGAATTCAGCTCCTGAAAAGAAAACCACGAGAACGCCTGACATTGATATTGTTTCACAGCAACCCTTTAATTTCACCACCAAACATCACTAAGCCAGCTTTGGAAGGTGTCAGGTGTGCCCTCCAGTCTCTTCCTAGCTACGCTTTCCCCTCCCCTCTCCCTCCCTCTCTCCTCCCCTCCCCATTGTTGTGCACTCAGATGTTACGGATACTCCACCATCACCTTCACTGTCAGTGTCCACTCTGACCATCATGTCAGCCCACTCACTTTTCTACTGCCTTTACTACCAGATGTGTCATTATTACAGACTATTATTATTGTGAGATCATCATTTCAGGGGTGTCACAATGCTTGTTCGATACTGCTGTCATGCTGTATAATGTGACCTGTATCAGTGCTGCTCTCATGTGCTGGGTTACAAACAACCTATGGGAATTGTCTGACTCACCGGGCCCACTCATTCCTGTGGTTTGGTTAATGGTGTGACCTCAGCATCAGTCATGACATCACTTCCTTTTTGTTGTCTGGGTTGATTAGTGCTTCATTAAAGGAGAACTTTCGTTATAAACATAGGATTTGTTCCATCTGACAAATTATCCACCAAAAAAGGGTGATTTGTTTTCGTTTTGTGAGGACAGACAGTATAAGGTATGGATGTAAAAGTACAATCTGCACAGCTCAAACAGAGCAACAGTACGTCATCAGTCTCGTGTGGGTGACTTTGGTCAAGGTGGTCATTGGATGGATCAGATAAACATTTTGAGCGTAGACTTGTTTTTTTATGTCCCGTATCAACGAACACATGATCTAAACCTTGACTTTACCCTGAGAGTTACAAATGATGTCCGTTACTTCAGACAGCTTGCAGTGGGTGGCCTAGTCCTCTCAGACTAGATGCCCCCCCCCCCCCCTTTATCAGCCTTGTTTCCTCTTCCTTTCCCCCCTCTTCTCTCTCTCTTTCTCTCTCTGTCGTTCTTTTTCAAACCATGAGAACCCGAACGATTAAAGAATACTTTACAGATAATCACCCTGGACTCCAGCGCTTCCGCTGTGCTGATTACTGAGGAAATCATTAGAAGAAGAAAGGGCCTGGATCTTCCATCGTGGCCAGCCCGACTCATGGGAGGTCAGCGAGGGGTGTGTTTGATAGACCATTTGGTCTTCCTGTTCCTATTCCAGCATTTCCTCTATCTGCATGCTGGATGTGGATGTCTCGCCATCCCCACACCCTAATCTTTCCCATACTGTTTTGAGGGGCTGCTCTGACCCAAGGGAGGAGGAGGAGGGGGTTGAAGGGGGGTGACTCTTAGCTCCCATCTCTGGCTCTCTCCCTTCCCACTGTTATGGACACCCACACACACACCCTCTCCCTCTCTCCCTCCCTCTCAGTGGTGGTCCCCCCCACCAACCCCACCCCCCACCCCCGACCCCAAACTGGCTGATCCGAAGCACCATGCAGGACCCTCATGGGTACTGTCACAGATGGCTGTAACGACGTGGTCCCTAGCAGAGAAAGCGGTTCGCTGCAAGACTGGTGACATATGCTTGGTCGCATGGTTTTTCAACCAAGCAGGACACTGCCCTGACATCCGAAAAGACCCCCCCATCCATCGTCTCTACCGAGCACCACTCTTGATGGACATCACCCTAGTTCAGATTTTAGGGTCCCTCCCCAGTGTCCACTCTGTCCCCCTGGAAGGGCTGAGGAGGACGGGGTGACAGGACAAGTTAATTTCCCAGCATGCCGAGAGTGTGTACACAGCAGATATCGTGAGGATTTGCACAGAAGGGTGACAGAATGTATCAGGCATGCTGAATCTAGCGAGATGTAATGGGAAGAGAACCAGCCCTGCATAACTGTGTCCTGTGGTCATTCTGCATCCTTGTCTTCTCCAAAAGAGAATCGCACAAAGTCCCAGATTAAAGTACACAGCGAATCTGAGATTAAATGAGATTTGCTATTGTGGATATATTTTTCCCTCAGGTTTAAAATGCAGTAGAAAAATGTTGGGAAATGTTACTTTAGGAAAAACTAGATCCTTTCACAAAATATGTAAACACACTAAAACACGTAATTTTGTTCTCGATACGTATCATTAGCAGAAGGTGATGCCATTTCATACATGGAATTGAAAAGCAATAACAGCTGAACAATTGCCTTCCAATAGAGGAATTCCTACAACCCGAAGACTACCAGAGGACCATTGGCAGTCATTATAGTGAAACCTGACCTTGGTGGTTGTTTTACTGTAAAAAAAACATGTTTAAAATACCAAGAGGGCACAATGAACTCCAACGCAGAACAAACAAAACTAGCTGAAGTAAAAACAGCATCCCACATTTCTGTAACGCTGGCTTTTGTCCTGGGTTTGTAGGAACTTGATTGTTTTAACATTTGTTTATATTACATATTTTGCTGCTTAGCTCACTCCGCTATAGGTTTTCTTACCATGTAAGCGGATGAACTATTGGAAGGCCTTCTAAAAATGTTGACATCAGCCATAAAATAACATGATTCACAAGGGTGTGCATGCAAAACAAGAAAAAACACTGTGCAAAAAAGGAAATATTTGCATTAATAATCACATTGCATTAATAATAATTTGTCAGAGTTTTCAATTATTAATTGTTAACCCGTAATTTCCAAGGTGCTGTGCTTTAGGTTTCGGAGCTACATTGACTACAGTTGAAAAACTGACAAAAAAGAATAAAACAAGTGACATTCGGAAAAACAACACAATCATTAGTCAGTTAGAGGTCATTATTCAATTAGAGGTCATTAGTCAGTTAAAGGACATTAGACAGTTAGAGGAAATTAGACAGTTAGAGGACATTAATCAGTTAGAGGACATTAGACAGTTAGAGGACATTAGACAGTTAGAGGACATTAGACAGTTAGAGGACATTAGACAGTTAGAGGACATTAGACAGTTAGAGGACATTAGACAATTAGAGGACATTAGACAGTTAGAGGACATTAGACAGTTAGAGGACATTAGACAGTTAGAGGACATTAGTCAGTTAAAGGACATTAGACAGTTAGAGGACATTAGCCAGTTAGAGGACATTAGACAGTTAGAGGACAGTTAGAGGACATTAGACAGTTAGAGGACATTAGACAGTTAGAGGACAGTTAGAGGACATTAGACAGTTAGAGGACATTAATCAGTTAGAGGACATTAGACAGTTAGAGGATATTAGTCAGTTAAAGGACATTAGACAGTTAGAGGACATTAGCCAGTTAAAGGACATTAGACAGTTAGAGGACAGTTAGAGGACATTAGACAGTTAGAGGACATTAGACAGTTAGAGGACAGTTAGAGGACATTAGACAGTTAGAGGACATTAGCCAGTTAGAGGACATTAGACAGTTAGAGGACAGTTAGAGGACATTAGACAGTTAGAGGACATTAGCCAGTTAGAGGACATTAGTCAGTTAAAGGACATTAGACAGTTAGAGGACATTAGCCAGTTAGATTACATTAGACAGTTAGAGGACAGTTAGAGGACATTAGACAGTTAGAGGACATTAATCAGTTAGAGGACATTAGACAGTTAGAGGACATTAGACAGTTAGAGGACATTAGACAGTTAGAGGACATTAGCCAGTTAGAGGACATTAGACAGTTAGAGGACATTAGACAGTTAGAGGACATTAGCCAGCTAGCAGAGTTGATGAATTCATTGTCTTCTGCTGAGTTCAAATGTATTACATGACTTCCTCTCTAACAACTAAGAATCCCTTTGATTAAACAATACATCCAAACTCAATTAGTAGGCAATTCAACGTGCATGAGGGGATACCTGACACTGTGTACATGCCCTGAACATATATTCTCTAACATTATTTTGTTGTTTTAATGATTAAACTAAGGAGCTGGACTTGATTGTGTAAAGACAACAAGAACAGAAAGACAAAGTGACTTACGGTAATAAATATTCTTACTTGACGGACATTGTTTTAGTTATATTTGTCTGTTGTTGGATGAATGACCTTTTTATGCTATTGTGCACCCAGAAATGCACGGAGCAATGCGCCACTGTCCGGGTCTTGGCTGTGTGGCTTACACAAGCATGTTTCATTTCCTTTGGGTCGGATTCAATCAAAAGTGCCTTAGCAGCATTTAAGGTTGTATCATACTATATGTGTGCCTTTTTTGAAAACTGGGAGAATCAATAAATGTGAGGATTCTCTGTGTTATTTGTGCAATACCAAACCAAAGCCATTCTGTAATTTTATTGACCATATGTACTGTATATATATGATACTACATGAATACTACAATACAGGCTCTGTTGAATCAGCCTTAGGAAGGGAATGTCATGCACATTGACTCAGTAATGGTACTCCTTGTATACAGCCTCATTATTGTTATTTATTGTTTTGCTATTTGCACATTTTCTTATTTTTAAACTCTACATTGTTAGGAAATGGCTCGTAAGTAAGCATTTCACCGTAAAGTCTACACCTGTTGTATTTGGCGGATATGAGAAATACAATTTGATTTGATTTGATCTGTGGATCGCTGATGTCTTAGACTCAACTTACAACCAGCCAAGACGTTCTCTGTCGGTTCCCTGGCTGTTCCCTCACTTCCCTGTCTCTTCTCTGTCTGTTCCCTGTCTGTTCCCTGTCTCTTCCCTTCTCTGTCTCTTCCCTGTCTTTTCCCTGTCTGTTCCCTTTCTGTTCCCTTTCTGTTCACTGTCTGTTCCCTGTCTCTTCCCTGTCTCTTCCCTGTCTGTTCCCTTTCTCTTCCCTGTCAGTTCCCTTTCTCTAACCTGTCTGTTCCCCTGTCTCTTCCCTGTCTGTTCCCTGTCTCTTCCCTGTCTCTTCCCTGACTGTTCCCTGTCTCTTCAATGACTGTTCCCTGTCTGTTCCCTGTCTCTTCCCTGTCTCTTCCCTGACTGTTCCCTGTCTCTTTCCTGTCTCTTCCCTGTCTGTTCCCTGTCTCTTCCCTGTCTCTTCCCTTAATGTTCCCTTTCTGTTCCCTGTCTGTACACTGTCTCTTCCCTCCTGTCTCTTCCATGTCTCTTCCATGTCTCTTCCCTTTCTGTTCCCTGACACTTCCCTGTCTCTTCCCTGTCTGTTCCCTGTCTGTTCCCTGTCTGTTCCATGTCTCTTCCCTTTCTCTACACTGTCTGTTCCCTGTCTCTTCTCTGTCTCTTCTCTGTCTCTTCCCTGTCTGTTCCTTTCTGATCCCTGTCTCTACCCTGTCTTCTCCCTGTCTGTTCCCCGTCTCTACCCTGTCTCTACCCTGTCTCTTCCCTGTCTCTTCCTGTCTCTTCCCTGTCGCTTCCCTGTCTCTTCCCTGTCTGTTCCCTGTCTCTTCCCTGTCTGTTCCCTGTCTGATCCCCGTCTCTACCCTGTCTCTTCCCTGTCTGTTCCCCGTCTCTACCCTGTCTCTTCCCTGTCTGTTCCCTGTCTGTTCCCTGTCTGTTCCCTGTCTGTTCCCTGTCTCTTCTCTGTCTCTTCCCTTTCCCTTCCCTTTCTCTACACTGACTGTTCCCTGTCTCTTCCCTGACTGTCCCCTGTCTGTTCCCTGTCTGTTCCCTGTCTCTTCCCCCCTGTCTCTTCCCTGTCTCTTCCCTGTCTCTTCCCTGTCTCTTCCCTGACTGTTCCCTGTCTCTTCCCTGTCTCTTCTCTGACTGTTCCCTGTCTCTTCCCTGACTGTCCCCTGTCTGTTCCCTGTCTGTTCCATGTCTCTTCCCTCCTGTCTCTTCCATGTCTCTTCCCTGTCTCTTCCCTGTCTCTTCCCTGACTGTTCCCTGTCTCTTCCCTGACTGTTCCCTGTCTGTTCCCTGTCTCTTCCCTGTCTCTTCTCTGACTGTTCCCTGTCTCTTCCCTGACTGTCCCCTGTCTGTTCCATGTCTCTTCCCTCCTGTCTCTTCCATGTCTCTTCCCTGTCTCTTCCCTGTCTGTTCCCTCATGTCTCTTCCCCACTGTCTCTTCCCTGTCTCTTCCCTGTCTCTTCCCTCATGTCTCTTCCATATCTCTTCCCTTTCTGTTCCCTGTCTTTTCCCTGTCGCTTCACTTTCTGTTCCCTGTCTGTTCCCTTTCTCTTCCCTGTCTGTTCCCTGTCTGTTCCCTGTCTCTTCCCTTTCTGTTCCCTGTCTGTTCCCTGTCTCTTCTCTGTATCTTCCTTTTCTGTTCCCTGTCGGTTCCCTTTCTCTTCCCTGTCTGTCCCTTTCTGTTCCCTGTCTCTTCCCTGTCTGTTCCCTTTCTGTTCCCTGTCTGTTCCCTGTCTCTTCCCTTTCTGTTCCCTGTCTCTTCCCTTCCTGTTCCCTGCCTGTTCCCTGTCTGTTCCCTGTCTCTTCCCTTTCTGTTCCCTGTCTGTTCCCTGTCTCTTCCCTTTCTGTTCCCTGTCTCTTCCCTGTCTGTTCCCTGTCTCTTCCCTTTCTGTTCCCTGTCTGTTCCCTGTCTCTTCCCTGTCTGTTCCCTGTCTCTTCCCTGTATGTTCCCTGTCTGTTCCCTGTCTCTTCCCTGACTGTCTGATACATGGTGGCCAGACTATGAAGTAGTAGAAAAAAGCAAATATGAAAAGTGCAAACAGGCACCACGGTCTGCCTGCTAGATTAAGAGAAGTAAAGGCTTAAGAGAAGTATGTGACTTAAATCATCATCATTTTCTTACTTAACCTAATGGACACCATGTGAGGCCTGGACCCAGTCAACTCACAGCCGACCCAGTCACAACCCAGGCTGAAGAAAATACAAACGGGGTAAGAATTAAAGATGTTTATTTTTCCGAGGCTTATGTCCGGGGATAATCTGTTCTATCCTCAGTGAATGATTTGGTATTTTTATGCACCAGTTTAGCTGGTGATTAATAAAATGTACTTGCGTGGTTGGATGACTGAATGTCCTCTGATCTTAGTCCTAACATTTAAGCTCATTTTCTTTTAGATAATAACTGCAGCCTGTAACGAGTGCGCTGAGAGTCGGGAAGCAAACTCAGGGAGTGTTTTAATAAATAAACGAATGAAAAAAACACAAAACACAAACAAACGCACTGACATGAAAACAGAGTCAATAACACCCGAGGAAAGAACCAAGGGGAGTGACAGATATAGGGAAGATAATCAAGGAGGTGATGGAGTCCAGGTGAGTGTCATGAGGCGCTGGTGCGCAAGACGATGGTGACAGGTGTGTGGGATAATCAGCAGCCTGATGACCTAGAGGCCGGAGAGGGGAGTATACGTGTCCCAGACAGTCTATTAGAGCAGTGGTTTTCAACCAGTCTAGTGCGCCACCCACACTGATGTGCCTTGAGGAACACTGTGCCATAAAACGTTTCAATATTTTGTTTAATTTATAAATGTGACCTGTGGAATGAGCGTGGGATTTTGACTTGGGAGCACCAGTGCCGCTCAGATAATACATTGAATGGCACATGGTTACATCTGTATCCTTGTTTTAAGTTCGCTGTGCTGGAGCTACATTTGTACCATTATTATAATTTGTACCATTTGTGGTTGCAAATTTACAATACAGAAAACCGCTTGTCTCTAGACCTTTCTGTTTAAATGTAAGACCTATTTTACCTGCACTACCTGGGATTTTCTTTCTATAGGAGATTGCAGGAAGTTCTTATTAAAGGGGTACACACAAACCCGGCGCCAGGATATGATGACTAAAGGGGCAGTTTAAATCTGCGAGGGGGCTACAGTTTTGGGTGTTCTTGCATTAGAATTATATTGAATTCTTCTTATATAATCACACTATACCATAATAAGCATAACGTTCAAATGCAGACACTCCAGGTTTTATGGAGCGCTTTTGAAATCTGTAACCTATCTCTGCTGTGCTGTATCAGCACAATGGACATGCCCCTACAGCTAGGCTGTTTTGGTAATGATTATAGGCTACAAGATAGATAGGCTGTTTGTAATAGGTGAATATTCCCTATGTGAATACAGCTGTACACACAGCTGTCTTACCAAAATAATGCAAACTAAATACTGAAAGATCTGGCCTAGTTATTCATGCATGCAAACAAAAATACTGAATAGCAGTTTGGCTTAAAATACCGACACAACTACGAATGGGAATGAATGCTAACAGAACAAAACAGCTGTACCAATTATCATATTGATCAATGCATGACACAGTCTATATTTAGGCTAGTTACATTAACAGTAGAAAACAAAATGGAGTAAACAAAAGGCAAGTGGAGAAACAGCCTACAGCCTACTACAGAGAAACATAGCCTACAGCCTACGACAGAGAAACATAGCCTACAGCCTACGACAGAGAAACATAGCCTACAGCCTACTACAGAGAAACATAGCCTACAGCCTACGACAGAGAAACATAGCCTACTACAGCCTACTACAGAGAAACATATCCTACAGTCAACTACAGAGAAACATAGCCTACAGCCTACGACAGAGAAACATAGCCTACAGCCTACTACAGAGAAACATAGCCTACAGCCTACTACAGAGAAACATAGCCTACAGCCTACTACAGAGAAACATAGCCTACAGCCTACTACAGAGAAACATAGCCTACAGCCTACTACAGAGAAACATAGCCTACAGCCTACTACAGAGAAACATATCCTACAGTCAACTACAGAGAAACATAGCCTACAGCCTACGACAGAGAAACATAGCCTACAGCCTACTACAGAGAAACATAGCCTACAGCCTACTACAGAGAAACATAGCCTACAGCCTACTACAGAGAAACATAGCCTACAGCCTACTACAGAGAAACATAGCCTACAGCCTACTACAGAGAAACATAGCCTACAGCCTACTACAGAGAAACATAGCCTACAGCCTACTACAGAGAAACATATCCTACAGCCTACTACAGAGAAACATAGCCTACAGCCTACGACAGAGAAACATAGCCTACAGCCTACTACAGAGAAACATAGCCTACAGCCTACGACAGAGAAACATAGCCTACAGCCTACTACAGAGAAACATATCCTACAGTCTACTACAGAGAAACATAGCCTACAGCCTACTACAGAGAAACATAGCCTACGACAGAGAAACATAGCCTACAGCCTACTACAGGGAAACATATCCTACAGCCTACTACAGAGAAACATAGCCTACAGCCTACTACAGAGAAACATAGCCTACAGCCTACTACAGAGAAACATAGCCTACAGTCTACTACAGAGAAACATAGCCTACAGCCTACTACAGAGAAACATAGCCTACAGCCTACTACAGAGAAACATAGCCTACAGCCTACTACAGAGAAACATAGCCTATAGCCTACTACAGAGAAACATAGCCTACAGCCTACTACAGAGAAACAGCCTACAGCCTACTACAGAGAAACATAGCCTACAGCCTACTACAGAGAAACATAGCCTACGACAGAGAAACATAGCCTACTACAGAGAAACATATCCTACAGCCTACTACAGAGAAACATAGCCTACAGTCTACTACAGAGAAACATAGTCTACAGCGTACTACAGAGAAACATAGCCTACAGCCTACTACAGAGAAACATAGCCTACAGCCTACTACAGAGAAACATAGCCTACAGCCTACTACAGAGAAACATATCCTACTACAGAGAAACATAGCCTACAGCCTACTACAGAGAAACATAGCCTACAGCCTACTACAGAGAAACATATCCTATAGCCTACTACAGAGAAACATGGCCTATTACAGAGAAACATAGCCTACAGCCTACTACAGATAAACATATCCTACTACAGAGAAACATAGCCTACAGCCTACTACAGAGAAACATAGCCTACAGCCTACTACAGAGAAACATAGCCTACAGCCTACTACAGAGAAACATAGCCTACAGCCTACTACAGAGAAACATAGCCTACAGCCTACTACAGAGAAACATAGCCTACAGCCTACTACAGAGAAACATAGCCTACAGCCTACTACAGAGAAACATAGCCTACAGCCTACGACAGACAGCCTAAACATAGCCTACAGCCTACTACAGCCTACTACAGAAACATAGCCTACTACAGAGAAACATAGCCTACAGCCTACGACAGAGAAACATAGCCTACAGCCTACTACAGAGAAACATAGCCTACTACAGAGAAACATAGCCTACAGCCTACTACAGAGAAACATAGCCTACAGCCTACTACAGAGAAACATAGTCTACAGCCTGCTACAGAGAAACATGGCCTACAGCCTACTACAGAGAAACATAGTCTACAGCCTACTACAGAGAAACATAGCCTACAGCCTACTACAGAGAAACATAGCCTACAGCCTACTACAGAGAAACATAGTCTACAGCCTACTACAGAGAAACATAGCCTACAGCCTACTACAGAGAAACATAGCCTACAGCCTACTACAGAGAAACATAGCCTACAGCCTACTACAGAGAAACATATCCTACAGCCTATTACAGAGAAACATATCCTACAGCCTACGACAGAGAAACATAGCCTACAGTCTACTACAGAGAAACATAGCCTACAGCCTACTACAGAGAAACATAGCCTACAGTCTACTACAGAGAAACATATCCTACAGCCTACGACAGAGAAACATAGCCTACAGTCTACTACAGAGAAACATAGCCTACAGCCTACAACAGAGAAACATAGCCTACAGCCTGCTACAGAGAAACATAGCCTACAGCCTACTACAGAGAAACATATCCTACAGCCTACGACAGAGAAACATATCCTACAGTCTACTACAGAGAAACATAGCCTACAGCCTACTACAGAGAAACATGGCCTACAGTCTACACCAGAGAAACATATCCTACAGCCTACTACAGAGAAACATAGCCTACAGCCTACTACAGAGAAACATAGCCTACAGCCTACTACAGAGAAACATAGCCTACAGCCTACTACAGAGAAACAGCCTACAGCCTACGACAGAGAAACATAGCCTACTACAGAGAAACATAGCCTACAGCCTACTACAGAGAAACATAGCCTACAACAGAGAAACATAGCCTACTACAGAGAAACATATCCTACAGCCTACTACAGAGAAACATAGCCTACAGTCTACTACAGAGAAACATAGTCTACAGCGTACTACAGAGAAACATAGCCTACAGCCTACTATAGAGAAACATAGCCTACAGCCTACTACAGAGAAACATAGCCTACAGCCTACTACAGAGAAACATAGCCTACAGCCTACTACAGAGAAACATAGCCTACAGCCTACTACAGAGAAACATGGTCTACAGTCTACTACAGAGAAACATATCCTACAGCCTACTACAGAGAAACATAGCCTACAGCCTACTACAGAGAAACATATCCTACAGCCTACTACAGAGAAACATAGCCTACAGCCTACTACAGAGAAACATATCCTACAGCCTACTACAGAGAAACATGGCCTACAGTCTACTACAGAGAAACATAGCCTACAGCCTACTACAGAGAAACATAGCCTACTACAGCCTACTACAGAGAAACATATCCTACAGCCTACTACAGAGAAACATAGCCTACAGCCTACTACAGAGAAACATAGCCTACAGCCTACTACAGAGAAACATAGCCTACAGCCTACTACAGAGAAACATATCCTATAGCCTACTACAGAGAAACAGCCTACAGCCTACTACAGAGAAACATGGCCTACTACAGAGAAACAGCCTACAGCCTACTACAGAGAAACATATCCTATAGCCTACGACAGAGAAACATAGCCTACGACAGAGAAACATAGCCTACAGCCTACTACAGAGAAACATAGCCTACGACAGAGAAACATAGCCTACGACAGAGAAACATAGCCTACAGCCTACTACAGAGAAACATAGCCTACGACAGAGAAACATAGCCTACGACAGAGAAACATAGCCTACAGCCTACTTCAGAGAAACATAGCCTACAGCCTACTACAGAGAAACATAGCCTACAGCCTACTACAGAGAAACATAGTCTACAGCCTACTACAGAGAAACATAGCCTACAGCCTACTACAGAGAAACATAGCCTACAGCCTACTACAGAGAAACATAGCCTACAGCCTACTACAGAGAAACATATACTATAGCCTACTACAGAGATACAGCCTACAGCCTACTACAGAGAAACATGACTTACTACAGAGAAACAGCCTACAGCCTACTACAGAGAAACATAGTCTACAGCCTACTACAGAGAAACATGGCCTACAGCCTACTACAGAGAAACATAGCCTACAGCCTACTACAGAGAAACATAGCCTACAGCCTACTACAGAGAAACATAGTCTACAGCCTACTACAGAGAAACATAGTCTACAGCCTACTACTACAGAGAAACATAGCCTACAGCCTACTACAGAGAAACATAGCCTGCAGCCTACTACAGAGAGATGCATCCATGTCTTAACCAAATAATAAATAGGCCTACAGTAAATAGGCCTACAGTAAATAGGCCTACAGTAAATAGGCCTACAGTAAATAGGCCTACAGTAAATAGGCCTACAGCTTCAAACATGGAAAATCATGTCACTCGCATGAGTTCAGCAGCACATTGTGATATGGCACAGTAAACCTCCGTGAATCAAATTCGACCCACATAATCAATTAAACAATGCCAGCCCACCATAAACACATGTCCAATATGTATAGTTCCATTTACAGAAATGAAAATCAATCGGCTACTAAGACAATCCCAATAGAATGTATGTGTACAGTGGTTCCTCCTTTAAAAGTTGCATCATACTGCGGAATACCTTGCGTGCTGCCGCAGCATTCCCGTGGCACGTCATTTAATTGTCAGCCACTTTTTATGTTACTGCAAGTTATTACTAGTTTGACCACCAAAGAGCATCTTTGAGAAGCATTTTATAGTATTCTGTATAGTAGTTACCAGACAATTTACAACCTTTTTTTATAACATATCATATGGGATTGATTTTAAGAAATTTGGCTTAATTAATATGAGTAATATTATGGTGTTTCTATCCAGAGAAAAACTAAAAACAAAACCCTCAACGTGACGGCTGGGAGTAGGCTTCAGGATTGGGTGATTATAAATTGTTTGCATTCATGAGAATTTTTTTCCAATATTTCTGTAAATCAGTGATATTTATTCCCATAGTAATTCGTTATGGATCCATAACTAAATCAAAATCTGCATTTTGAAAGAGTATTTTTGTATCATAATTTTATTAATGAAATGTGTTTATTTGTTTATTAGGCTACTGTGCAGTCTACAATACATACTGTAGCAAACATGGAAAGTGCCTAATTCCTTACATAAGGGAGAGCAGGCCATGTCTGTACTACAGAAAGCAGGGCACGCGGGAGACCGGTGTTATTTCATAGTTGTCTTCACAATTTTTCTACAATGTAGAAAATAGTAAAAATAATGAAAAATCCTGGAATTAGTTTTGACTCATACTTGCTTAATTAATTTGATTAATATTATGGTATTTCTATTCCATGAAAAATGAAAAGCCCTCTGGGTTTCTGTTAGAATGGAACAGAAAATATGTTGCTGTACAACGTGACGGTTGGCAGTACAGTACTGGGCTATTTAGCTAAAGAATCCCTGTGTCGTTTGGACGGGAGACCGGGGTTCAATCCCTGACAGGGAGGAAGGAGTAGGCTGTCCTTGTAAATAAGAATTTGTCCTTAACTGATTCCATGTGTTATTTCATAGTTGTGATGTCTTCACTGTTATTCTACAATGTAGGAAATAGTACAAATATAGAAAAATCCTGGAATGAGTAGGTGTGTCCAAACTTTTGACTGGTACTTGCTGGAACGGAAAATATGGCGCTGTACAACATGATGGTCGGCAGTACAGTACTGGGCTATTTAGCTAAAGAATCCCCGCAGGGCACGAGGAAGGAGTAGGCTGTCCTTGTAAATAAGAATTAGTTCTTAACTGACTTGCCTAGTTAAATAAAGGATACACTAAGAGCATAACATTTCTGCACCCTAATTTTCAAATTCTTGTCTCAGAGCACCGCGAAACAGTGCTAAAATAGTTGTAGGCTTTTGCTTCTAACTTCAATATGCTATTTAAACATAAATGTCCAAAAAATGCTTTTGACCAAGAAGTGACAGGTTCAATGCCACACTAAACTCAGCTTCCACCAAATCTGTTTTGCTTAGATCCAGCAGTGGTTTCACCTTTTTCATATCTAGAAAGTCACGGCTCTCTGGGTCAAGGGCACACAGGGCCTCCACCAGTTGTCTGTTGTGTTGTCTGTTGTGTTCGCTAAATCGTTCTGACATTTAACCAATGACAGCATCTAATGTGCTGAATTGATTTGATTTGAAGAACAGTATTTTACACTCAGTCTCTTCTCCTCTGTCCTGCTGGTCTACTGCACTGTCCAACATGTATTTCTGGCGATACAGTATGTTCTTACAGAACTTTGTTGTTTGCTTGGAGCTGTTGGTGGTGTGTCATATCTTTTGGGACTATCAGTAGCATTCTTCCAGTTAGAATACCCAGCTTGGCTGAAGGCCTTGTCTGCCTTAACATTGGACCCAATACAGAACTTGACATGCGAATCAAAATGCTGCATCTGCAGTCACCGAGTATTCCAGCTACTCTCTTCCTATGAACCAGTTGCTATTAATAGCACCTTAGGGCAGCAGCCTCTAAGGTACTATTGATGGCTATTTAACAGGCTGATGGCCATGAGAGAGAAGCTGTTTTTCAGTCTCTCGGTCCCAGCTTTGATGTACCTGTACTGACCTCGCCTTCTGGATGATAGTGGGGTGAACAGGCAGTGGCATAGGTGGTTGTTGTCCTTGATTATCTTTTTGGCCTTCCTGTGACATCAGGTGAAGTAGGTGTCCTGGAGGGCAGGTAGTTTGCCCCCGGTGATGCGTTGGGCAGACTGCACCCTCTGGAGAGCCCTGCGGTTGCGGGTGGGGCAGTTGCCGTACCAGGCAGTGATACTGCCTGACAGGATGCTCTCATTTGTGCATCTGTAACAGTTTGTGAGTGTTTTAGGTTCCAAAACTTCAGCCTCTGGAGGTTTTCGTCAGCCTCACTGTCTGTGTGCGTGGACCATTACAGTTTGTCAGTGATATGTACGCCAAAGAACGTGAAGCTTTCCACCTTCTCCACTGTGCTCCTGTTGATGTGGATAGGGGGCTGCTCCCTCTGTGGTTTACTGAAGTCCACGATCAGCTCCTTGGTTTTGTTGACGTTGTGTGAGAGGTTCATTTTCCTGGCACCACACTCCCATGGCCCTCACATCCTCTCTGTAGGCTGTTGCGTCAATGTTGGTAATCAGGTCTACTACTGTTGTGTCATCTGCCAACTTGATGATTGTGTTGAAGGCGTACGTGGCCACACAGTCATAGGTGAACAGGGAGTACAGGAGTGTGCTGAGCGTGTTGTTTCCTACCTTCACCTCCTGGCGGCGGCCCGTCAGGAAGTCCAGGACCCAGTCGCAAAGGGCAGGGTTCAGACCCAGGGCTCCGAGCTTAATGATGAGCTTGGAGGGTTCTATGGTGTTTAAGGCTGAGCTGTAGTCAATGAACAGCATTCTTACTTAGGTAGTCTTCTTGTCCAGATGGCATAGGGCAGTGTGCAGTGCAAGCAAATTGAAGTGGGTCTAGGGTGACAGGTAAGGTGGAGGTGTTATGATCCTTGACTAATCTCACAAAGCACTTCATGATGACAGAAGTGAGTGCTAAAGGGCCATAGTAATTTAGTTCAGTCACCTTTGCTTTCTTGGGTACAGGAACAATGGTGGACATATTGAAGCAAGCGGTCAAAAAGGGTGTTCAGCTGAAACAAGACGTCAGTGTCTGCGACATGCCTGCTTTTCCATTCAGACATATTCCCAGTCGTCTTTCCATGGATGGAACAGAGATCATCAGCAACAATCAGAGGTGGAGGCGGCTGTGGAGCCATTATCCTGGCACGCTGAGACAGCTGGAGCTCGGTAGCATCATCGCTGTTGGGCGGCGGACTCAGTGGTTTGATGCTGCTGCTCATCGCTGTCATTTTCTTTTATTGGGTATTTTGGCAAAGACCATTTCTGATATCCATCGTGGCAGATTAGCTGATTAAAGCGAGCTAAATAGGCTAAGGCTGATAACACTCGACCCCACCCTTATGAATCAAAATTGAATATTACAGGCCGATGCGTATCACATGCATATACACACACAATAACATACGTACTATACACACATGTACACATGGATATTGTGTTGTAGATATGTGGTAGTAGAGTAGTGGCCTAAGGGCACACATTTAATGTGTTGTGAAATCTGTTGTGAATGTATTGTAATGTTTTTTAAATTGTATAACTGCCTTAATTTTGCTGCACCCCAGGAAGAGTAGCTACTGCCTTGGCAGCAGCTAATGGGGATCCATAATAAATACAAATACTAATACATTATTCACTTAGCCTACCACGGAGATGAGAGAAGAGAAGCCTTTTTCCCCAATTTTTTATAGATACCCAAGTCAATATATATAAAAAAATATTTAAAAAAATAAAAAAAGAGTTCTTAACAGGGCATGTTTTTTTTTTACCCTCGCAGGCTAACCGGCTAACCGGCCAGTGGCTTTCCATATCCCCCCTACACACACCCTGTCCATCATGCTGACACAGCACAGTGGAGATTTAAAAAAAATAAAAAAACATTTGTGTCAACCTGTCACTCAATCATTTTAAATGTTTTGCCATTTTTATATAGGGACATAAAACTCAAACTGAAGGAGCTAGGAGCCCTTTAGTTTCCCTCAAGGAACTACGAAAATAATTCAGATAAACCCTATTTCATCTATGTAAAATGTTTGTCAGTATTTATCAGATGAGACGGAGGTCATTATAACTACATCAATGATTAGGATAAGTTTAGGTGTGCAACATAATGTTTTATCCCATCAAGGTGTGCCACAGTTCAGAAAAGCATGGGAATCACTGCATTAGAGAGTAGCGTACATCTCCTGAGCCAAAATGTAGGTTGAATAACAGTATAGATCATAAACACTTTGTCTTTTATTGGTGATTACATCTTATCTCAACTTCCAACTCAAGGTAATGTGTAGATTGTTAAAAAAAAATAAAAAAAAATAAAAAATCCATGTCTCTGTCTCTTTATCTTTATATCATGTTTTACTCTTCTTGAAAGATACATCGTATTTAGTACCAACTGCAAAGCCAATTTGGGATTCCCATGAACATGTTAGTGGATGAGCTACTATTCCCCATGTTCGGGGGTGACTGTCAGCAGCACTATGAGATGTGTGGGAACGGCTCACCTCCACTAGGCCTGCTCCTCTTATCCCGTTTCCAGTGTCGACCATGTCATTTTTCACCCTGCCTGAGGATCCATTATTCAGAGGAGGTGGGGGTATAGTAGGAGCACACCTGGCCAGGCCGACAGGCAGGGGAACCTGGAGCCCCACCCCCGTCTCCCTCTCCCACCCCCACATCCCCCTACCGCTGGAGGGCGAGATGGATCTGTCTGTGGGAGGTGATCTCACAATTGGCCCAGGGTGGCAGAGTTCAGCACTCCCAGAATCCTCCTGGTGCTTATGGTATTTACCGTGACAACATGTTAACAACAACATCTACAGCCAGATAGACAGAGGGGAACATGAAGAGGGTTTTCAAAACCAGATATAATAATATATATGGCACAAGACATCCTAGGCCACAGGTTATACTGTATGTATCACAACCTAGGCTAAATTCAATCTTTTTCTTTCATATATCAACACTTCTACCTTTATGCCAATGTTTTCCAGTGTGGATTTTGAGTCTTTGAAGGAACAATGTCAAGTAGAGCAACATCAATGTCACAGGTCCACCGAGTACTTCAATATATATATACAGTCAAAACAGATTCTAACTTTCCACTTTGATGTCCTTTACTTTTTCCATGAATGCGTCTGCGTGTCTTGGAAATCCAGCCAGACTTTGACACGTCAACATCAGTCCATGTGTGTGGTATCTGTATCTGTTATGATTAACTCTCGCTCCTCTCGTTGTCAGATAAAAGCGAGAAAAATGGGGCAAAGTCAAAAAGGGGGTGTCGCCACCGACGTCCTCCACATTAGTTATCAGATCAATAGCTTGCAATTACTGTGATTTATGTTGTCAAGACATTTCTGCCAGAGTTCTTCCCATTGCCACCTGCAGTAATACGATCTGTTTTTGACTCATATCTACAAAGGGGGAAGAGAGAGAAGAGGAGGAGAGGAGAGGG